>NW_008602428.1:0-55227 GCF_000691845.1 Merops nubicus | reverse complement strand
AGCAGGAAAGCCACACACAAGTATCTGTATATCACTCATACTCAACTTTTTCTTAGTCTTTGTTTTATTTCTAACAAAAAATATCTGTTGTGTATTTACCCGTTGCTATCAGCTCCTGAAAATAATTAGCAGTGCATTTGATTACCTACACCACAGTCATCACAATTCTAGAGATTCTGCTCACTTAATTGGGTTAATCCAGTGGGCTGCAGCAAAAGCATCTTAACATCCTCCAATAATGGGTACTGACTGTTGAAAACCAGGTGCCATAAAGGAAAATACAGTTAAGTTTGCAATCTCTCTGACTTCTAGAATGATCAGAGTTGTCCTATACTGAAAATACTCCTTTAGAAAGAAAAACATAATACCCATATTACATTGGAAAAACAGTTATTCCTTATCATAAACCCAGAAATCCTGCTTCTTTACAGCTTCTTGCACAGAGATTTCATCTAGTCAGAAAAAGTACTTCCTACAGTTCCACGTATTTCATGCCTAAAATTTCTTCTGGAAACAACTGTAAACAGTAGTAGAGACGTGTGAAATGTCTGCCACTGACGTACCCCTAATTTTGCACAATCACCACCCAAGGTACTCACATGCACATTTATTCGCCGAGTTGGGCCACACAGCCATAGTGGGTTTTTGTTTGTTCCGAAAAGCCTCTTCAACTCTAGCTTCTGTTTTCCGTACAGTAGAACCATGAGGATTTATTTGTTCTGCTGTTACTGATAAGCCTGCATAGAGAAGATAACCATACCTATTTAAATAAACCGAGCTGCATAAAACTACTGAATTTAAAAACAGACTTGGAATACTATCCTGCAATAAGAACGTATCAATTAATATTTAGCTGAACATTCCAAACAGATTAGAATCAAGAATATTTGTTTTCTCCCAACAAAATAATTTACTAGTTGCATGGTCTTAGAACTGTCAGTTCTGACAGCCTAGAAGAATACTACTGCCTCTCACATTTGGGTCCCTAAAGATTGCACTCTTCTAGACTTATTTCCTCTATAAAGCAAATTCTTATTGGCAGTTTCAATTTTTCCTAATTTTAAGAAGACAATTTATAATACATGGCAATTCATAATGGCACGGTATGCCATATCAAAAAGAATACTGAATAAAAACCTTGTATTGTCACCATGATCTACGTTACATAAAATGGATCCATTTCAGAGTCAATATGAGCTCTCAGATTAAGAAAAATGCAATCTAACTCTGCTTCTAACAAAAGGTCCAGTATGCTTTCTGTAATGTAAGTTCATCTCACAGCTTCTACTATTTCAAGAGGGTTTTAATTGAATTCTAAAAATGCAAACTTTCATATTAGTTAAGCATGTTTTAAAGACAAATTAATCTCTTAAGTTTCATATTTGTGAATTAGAATTTCCCATTCATCCATTTTAACAGCCTCAAAAATGTCATACCACATGATAGCCAGAACCAAGTGACCAAGAGCTGACAAGAAACCCTAAAACTGACAGATGCAGAAATCACAAGATTCACAAAGGAGCTCTCAGCTAACAGTAGTTACAGCCAAAGTTTCTAGGTACCGTTACAAATATTTTTAACTGCACATCAAGCACATTTAATGACCTGAAACATCCACCACTTCGCCCTTGGTATGTGCTGGTTTCAACAAGAAGCTGCAAATTCCATTAATCTAAGTTGTTTTTTTTTTTTTTTATTTACCAATTTAGAATTTATTATCCTTAGATTTACAGTCTTTCAACAGCACTTCATTTCAGTAATACAAGAAATTCTGGTTTGAAGTTCTAGACACTAATTTCATTGTACAGTTTATTATTCTGCTACACTGCAGTACTTTTTTGACTGGTCACCAGTCTCAGTACTAAATAAAAATGGCAGATCTGTCAAAAAAAAAAAAAGTTGTGGAAAAAAGTGATGTAGCAAACATGTTCCATTTTAAAAGTAAGAAAGATTGCTAAATAACTTGCCAAGAGAACTGTGAAGAAAATGGATATGAAGCTTTTTAGCCTGTACCCTCATCTTCAGTATCCTGGAAATAAATTACAAGCTAATACATGGCACAACTCAGAAAATCAATGGCTTTAACTGGGTAAAGATTAAAAAGCCTACAGTACATGTCACTTGCCTTCCAAATTCTTGTGTGATTCCAGACAGAAACACTTGATAACATTTCCACACAATCTATTAGAAGCTTTATGCAGATCAACTCACTTGACTCTATCCAAATTTCATGTGCAATGTTGAAGTATTTCCAAGTATAGCCAAGAAAATATTGGCCAAGATCTAACCATGGGGCAACATTCTTTTGGTCAGAAGATAAATTTCTTATTTGTTGGCCACAGCCACCCACTCTGACTCAATCTGTGACTGCAACACTACCTTGACCTCTTCTGAGGAGGTATTAACACAAGTTTTATATCAAGTCCAACAACCACGATTAGTTTCTCATGACAAACCTGAACCTTATTGCTCTTCTTTCACAGGAGTGCTGTTGGCAAGCTAAGAACTCTAAGTCTGGTAAGGCTCTAAGGTAGGATTCTTTATCAAGATAAATCTGGAAATACATGCAGTGAAACAGTGCTTTTGGTTGGGTTTTTTTCCCCATTTTCCCCATCTGACTGTACACACGCCAGCCTGGCACTTTTAGAGGAAGATGAAAAGAGAAGCTAAGGATACTCTGAGCTGATAAACAAGCCTGCCTCACAGAGCGAAGCCATTCACTGTGACTTCAGTCTCAACATTCATCTAAGGTCTTGCTTGGGCATCTCTTGTTGATATTAAAAAGTACTTAAGGGTTCAATTCCCCACTGCTATCTCATACACTGCTCAGCCAACAAGGCTGGCTGTCCAATTCACCACGATTTCATTGGGTAGTTCCACCTACCTATACCTGAAAGTTCACTGATTAGCAACTGACACCAGCACTATCTTCTTTTTCTGATTTAAAAAGTTCATTGAATGACACCATCAGCCTTAACTATTCTAAAAAGCCACCTCTTTCAACAAGGTCTGCAGGTTTTGCCCCCAGATATATGTATTACTTGGCCACTGCCACCAAAGAAAGGGGCAGTGTTCCAGTTAGCTCTTGGGAGGCTTGCAAGGGGGAACTCACAACCTATAGAGTCACTTTTTGTAACAAAGAGCTCTTACAAATGGTTACTTTAACCTCGGAAGCAATAACCTTTAACAATCATGGGAGACTCATAATGGATAATTAACTGAGCATAACTCACGGTGTGACACTAAGGCCAGAACTGTGAATATTCTTATATTTCTAATAGAAAAGTACAGAGGAGAAATGAAAGCATTATATTAGTTCTATTTTACAACAGTGAATTACAATTGGTTCTCTTATCCACAATTCAAGACACACATTGGAAGCTTGTACAGAATTAGACAAAAAAGTGCACGACTGAATGAGAAAATAAAAGGAATTTTATCTGTTTAAACCTGAAGAGAAAGCCTACAGATACTTCCATAGTTCAAAGAAATTTATTAATAAAGGGTCTTCAATTTAGTGATAGGAGTATTTTAAGTACTAGCAGCTGTAAAGTAAGGCCAGCCAAATTCAACCTAAAACCCAAATAATGCTTTTTTTTACCAAAGCAGGAGGCAAAGCAGACAACAACTTGCCAAGGCAAAGCTGGAATTATCGAAATCAGTAATCCCTAAATCCACATGAAATTTTGTTCTGATGTTATAGGTCAGTGATTTGCAACCCTTTCCAGTTTTCGTAACTTGAAAAATTTTCCACGGAGGTACGAAATCTTTAAGGTAAACAGAGCCCTGTTCCCATACTGGGAATATGTCTGAGCTTTTGATTACCTTTCCTGGTCACTTCAGAAGCTGTCCACAGACTTGAAGGTCTATGGACTATAAGTTGAAAATAACTGCACTAATTTAAACACTATTTTTTTGTACCAATAGGCAACATACCCTTCTGTTGCAAAGAAGGATGGTGCCTTAAACCAGCTCACATTGTTGGCAAAAGCAGGCAAGTTTCAAGCTCAGCCATCCTTGAACATACACTGCCTGAGCCTGACAAACATTCTATATTTCATCTTAAATTTCAGATTTTGTATGGACGTTTGCAAATTCTGTTTTCTATCCCATATATTGTGTTATGATAAATGAAGTTGAACATACCTCTTTTTCTTCTTGCTTCCTTGATTTCTTCACACATCTTATTAAATTCTGGATCCAGTTCAGCAGCAATGATAGCATGAGCAGTGTCCTTCAAAGTACAAGCTCTATGTCTAATTATTTTATCTAGAAAACAGGAAAGAATACTTGTTAAGTTTACCACAGTTCTGTAAATTCTTTACCATTTTATGTAGTTCTGTGCTGTACATTACACTGATATAGACAGAAGTAACTGGAAAATATAACAAATGTATGAAAATGTAGATGGATCAATAACATACCACACTCAAAAGTCCCAACCCAGCTATTTAAGAGATATAGGAGTTTTCAGAAGTACAAATTGTTACTTTAATCAATAGTGGCATTTATAAACAAATGCAAACAGTGAATGATGAGCACATCTAAATCAACCTGCAATCCTTAGAAACTTGCTGGAATCAGCAAGTGTACCAGCTTCTGCAGGCACGTCTATACCATGTAATGGAGTACAGCACAGAGAGTCCCAAAAGTAACAAAAGACTTGTCCAGGAATTAATTTACCCACTGGGGTTTAGGAACATTCATACAATTATACTGCCTGCAAAATCATTTGGACATCTCCAGAATCTGTAAGGTAGACCTGTCTTGCTTATATTTGTCCCCTGTTGTTCTTATTTAACTTTAAATTATTGCTTAATTTTTATTTAACAACTGCTAGAAAATTCAAAATCGTGCTAAAGCAGATTACTTCATTGCTTATATTGAACAGCAATTTCTCTTTTTAATCCACTGAGAAAAACTGGCAAGAAACAAGCCCTGAGCCTACTATATTTTCATCTCTATGTGTGAAACAGGTCAAAAAGTATTGCCCATGCTGGAAGCCTAAATGTGACTCATGAAAAAACATTTTTTCAGAGAAGACCAGCTCCCATACCTTTGAAATGTACAAAAGAAGTTATTCCAATGCTGTTGAAATTTGAAAAGTTATTGTTACTTAAGTAAATCCATATGTGGTGCTTTTGAACGAAACCTACAACACTCATTGTCTGCTTTTAGTGCAGGCATTTCATCTGTCAATTCAACAACACTAAATTACTTTTCTTAGCTGATGGAGGAACTTCACCAGCAAACATCAACATTCATGTCGACAACATATTTTACAGTTAGCAGATTTAATCTGTTTGAATAATCACTAAAGACAACAATTAAGAACATCAGTGAACATTTATTAAACAAGGTTTGTAATTCCAGAAACATATTTTACAGCTGGAAAAACTGCTGAGTGAAAAAGAATAGACAGTATTCAGCTCAAGTGAGATCTACATATGTTTTCTGAGGAAATCTACCACCACTTAAATCGACTGCAAACTAGAAATATTTACCCATATATATTTGTAAAGCATTATATTTTATGTTCACAAAAAACACACTGCGTTCTTTACAGAAGCAATTTAGTGATATTAGATGTTAAAAAGTTGGTCAGGTAAAGTTTAAGATGCCCTTGCAGAAGAAAAAAAGGGGGGAGGAAAAAAAAAAGAAAAAACAAATAAAGTTTATTTCTTTGAATTACTACTTTCCTCATACTCTGTGACGGGCAAGACCTCCCCACAAACAAGCTTCCAAGAGGCAGTTACTATTATGTGTAACACCCAATGGTTGTTTCCATGCCTTTACGAACATTTCTGGGTCAAGCAATGGAGGGAGAGAGGCAAATTTTATAACAAAGTACCAGGGTAGAAAAGAAAAAAAAAACACCACCCAACAAAAAAGACCAAAGCAGCCAGTTTTGAATATCTGTACTGCATATCAAACTAGCTAGTCTGGTACTCCTCTTGCATTTCCAACTGAATGACAGGATAGAAGCAGGTACATGATGATTCTTCTGCAAATTCAAGCAGGAAGCAGAGGCAAGCAGATATGCCCAACTTTAAAGAATGTGAACATTTACAGGTTAATACTCAGTTAATGCATTGGAACGCGTGTAATGCTTATTTAGAATAGACATGAAGTGCTGTTTCAGCAGGGTAGTCATACAACAGCTCAAAAGACCTTGCATGCCAGAAGAGCAATACATCATCAGTTGTTGACAACACAGAGGACAGAACTATCTTTCATCACCTACTCAATGATGAGAAACTCCAGTCCAAAGCTTAACCTAGAAACAGCCAGATCGGTTTCTTCCAGCTCAGTCCTGACACCAAGGAAAACCAAAAAATATCCCTGTTTTGGTTCCCTAAATAAATTTCTTATGACTTTTTGTCTTTGGACAAGCTCAATGCAAACTTCTGCCATTATCTGCTCCCCAAGATGTCTTTGCTATTTTATGTTTCTGCCACACTGAATCTGTGACTTGTGTTGTTTACGATCCTGAGCAGATGTGACCATAGAATTCTGTAGTCCCGTAACATCTGCTCTAAAACTTAAAAAAACTTCTTCAGACTACATTTCCTAGAATTAAACAACCAAGCCCACATATCAAAATGGCCTAAAAATGTGAACAAAGGGTGTATATTAATGCTAATTTCTCCCAAAGCCCATGAATAATTCTCAAACATACACTGGTTCGTAGCCTTCATTTCCTAAACAGGCATTCTTCAAAGACACTCAGAATTCCAAGTGTCCATCAAGGCTTTGAGCAGTTCACATCAATTACGCATTACAAGTCCTCAAAAGTGTGTTATCAAGGACAGAGAACACCTTTTGCTGTGTTTTACCAACGTATTTTTTTTTTAGTTGTAAAACAAAGCATATCATCATTGAAGAACTATTTTCCACAGATCTGAACTAGGTTCAAAAGGCAAACATGAAAATCAAGCCTAAGTACTTGGCGAGACCATGGTGTACCTAGTCCACACGTGAGACATCCACAAGTGCCTCAGAAAACCCAAAATTCAAGATGCCAGACAAATACAGAAAAAAAATCATACAGAAAAAAAATCACACCTTAGCCTGGTAAAATAGTTTCACAAGATTCAATGACAAACTTTTTAACACCTTGGACTATGTCTGTAGATGGACCCAATTTCCAGGTATCACCTATGTTAAACACTACACTGCAAGGGTGCTTTGTTGGTGTTGTTTCACTGGTGACTCTCGAAGCTGCCAGTTGAAAAGCTTTCTTTTGGCACTGCAG
This sequence comes from Merops nubicus, assembly GCF_000691845.1. Classification (NCBI taxonomy): domain Eukaryota; kingdom Metazoa; phylum Chordata; class Aves; order Coraciiformes; family Meropidae; genus Merops; species Merops nubicus. The sequence goes on along the minus strand of NW_008602428.1, from coordinate 47,972 downwards.
TCAGCCCTAGCAAAGAGTACACAGATGTCCTTCCCTTAGTTTTGAGCATGAGAAGCTTTCATGTGCATTTCAATCTACAAATTCCATTTTAATTGAAAGCATCCCATCACATTTTGCCATGACAATACCTCCTAATCAGGTGCAACCGACTTCCTTGCCTGATGATTTATCCTGTTTTATTTCTATCCCCAAATACACAGCTCTTAATTTCTGTGTGTTAATTTCATGTTCTAAGCCACCGTGGCAATAAAGCAGGCCACTGCCAGATTGTGTGCAGGATTCTCTACAGAGCTCTCCAAATTACGTTGGGGTTTTGTTGCATACACAAAGTCTACTCACTGAAAAGGAGCAATCAAATTTGAAAAGGAAGCACAAAACCTAATCTATTAGAAAACAACTCTGACTGCTCTAGTTCTCCTGCTCTTATAATGTCCCCCAGTGCACCACATGCCTCAGAATACTAAAAGCACAGACCCTTAGGACCTGCTTAGCCTAATTACCACATAGCATGCAGCTTATTTAAATGTCTGAATAGTAACCACATACGTGGATTAAATACCAAGCTTTTGAGTTTAGATAGGCCAAAACAAAGTAGGTCCTCACCTCCAGGATCCTTGTCTGGATTGTACTCCAATGCATTGCTGCAGATCAGGTCAATATCTGTTAGGAAATCCTTGGCTGTTAAGTAGTTGTGTTTATCAATTTTGGTTATTATTGTTGATAGGTCCATTGGCTCTTTGATAACTTCAAGGTAATCTGAAACCTATAAACAAAGACCATACAGAAATTACACAGGACCATATGCATTCCATTTGAACATTACTAATTTCACATCTTTATACTGTTATTCATTCCACATGTTTAGCTCTAATACATTAAACTAAACATTCTGATTTCTAAAACATTTTTTCAGCATAATTTATCAGACTAAAATAAAACATATGACTTCCAAAGCTCTTTTTCCTTGTTATTATTGTTGATAGGTCCATTGGCTCTTTGATAACTTCAAGGTAATCTGAAACCTATAAACAAAGACCATACAGAAATTACACAGGACCATATGCATTCCATTTGAACATTACCAATTTCACATCTTTATACTGTTATTCATTCCACATGTTTAGCTCTAATACATTAAACTAAACATTCTGATTTCTAAACAAATTATGCTGAAAAAATGTTTTATCAGACTAAAATAAAACATACGACTTCCAAAGCTATTTTTCCTTCAGCAGAACAATTTATCTTTCAAAATGAATTTAATGTTATTTTTGAGGAAAAATATTTTAACATAAATTTTTTACTTTATTGAGACTGATTTTTTCTTTTTAAATAGTGTTATAACACTGTACTGAGTGAGAAAGGCAAAACCAATCAGCCTAACTCAAAACATGAGAAAAACTAAGGAAGCCATGTTTTGTTTACCTTGTAGGTAAAGGTCTCATTAAACTGAACAGTCAAAATATCAGCTTTTAGATACCTTCTATTGATTAGTTTCTTCAATCACTCTTTCAACAAAAGAAGTCAGGTTTTATTGACTGAAGACATTAACCTGACTGTACAGAAGGGCAGTCTAAAGAGAAAGCCTCATGTCATAGTTCATGGCTTATTATGAGCTTAGCTCATAACCAGAGATTTAGCAACCACTAGGGTACACTAAAAAGTATTTAACATAATAAATAACACCATAAGGGTCTCAAACACAGCTGTTGTAGCAAAGGTCACCAAGGGAAAAAAAACACACATACACCACACTATTAATTTGTTGTTTAGCTCAAGGAATAGAACCCTACACTTGAACATTTCAACGTGATTAAGATCACAATCAATTAATAATACTGGCAGCCTCAGAAATCATATTGTGTTTTTTCTTTTGAAATCACCCACATATGATGGTGGCTGCCCAAACACTGAAGAGTTAAATACACATTCAGATCAAGCTGTAACAGCTCTGTGAGAATCTTTTTTCCTAATAAATTATCTGGAGACATTCATAGAAAAATATATTACAATATAAGCTAACATTAATGCTTTACTTCAGTGGACAGCAGTCTATCACCTAATTCCTTAAATATACACATGGAAACTTTTGATGAAAAATTAAAATTGCAAAATTCTCTTTTTGTCTCCCTCTGTGGAAACATAACTGGTTCAGTGACTGGAAAGCCAAGCAACAGGCTTCCTTTTCTGGTTAGCACATCATCAGAGAATCTTCCCTGGAAACTGTAAACACCGCTGCTGCATTAGTCACAAAACCCCTTATCACATCACAGCATTCTCTGCCACGCAAGTAGGAGTGGAACAAACTTAACACATTTTCAAAGAAAGTCAAGCAGGCAGACTGCTGTAGAAAAGGAAATAGTCCTGTGCCTAAATGCACCAGGCGGGATGAAAAGGATTACATTTAATTCCTAGTGCTGTGATATATTAGCAGGGTTTTTGGGAAGCCTTTAAATAACAAATTCACATTCTGATTCTCTCCATCTACAAAACAAAGACAGTAATTTGTTCTTTCTCTATGTGCCCTTATTCACATAAGTTTAGAGTGCAAGTTCTTTGGGGAAAGAAACTGCCTTTACTACAGGTATGAAGAGTTTCCTACAATAACGGATCTCTTGAGCAGTTTTATAATAAAAATTATTGCTGAGACCATGCTCACACTGTAAGTTGCCATGTTAAGGAGCTCTTGTCAGTCTTTCAAAAACATTCAGCAACCAAATATATGGAAAAGCTCTAATTAAGGGAGAACTGCATGGCCTCAGAAAAGAAACATGCCCATCCCGTATGGAATTTACACTGCAAATCTACTCTTCACAGTGCTGTATTTTTTATATCACATACTCATCTCTTAAGGTCTTTCAAAAGAGATGATTCTCTGCAGAAGCAATTAAGCTCTTTTTTTTTATGCAGTGGGCCAGCATCTATCTCAAAGTCAGACCGAACACAACCCTACTCATATAACAGCACCTGAAAATAGATTTGCAGATCAAACTGTCTCATCAGTTAGGTGTGCACACTCCATAATCGACCAGTTAATGCCTTATAATGTGCTACCACCTGTGATTAATGGCATCCACAAGCATTACTGCTGAAATTACTTAACAATACTATTAATGCCGAATACATTGCAGAACACAGATCACTTTCCCAATATTGTCATGCCTAGGATTACAATATTTTAAAAGCTTTTATTACAGAATTATATTTATGGTTTCAAACATTTCAGGAGCACTGGTAGGGATAGGAAGGATGGCATTTTTGAATGCTGAGTTCAGTAATAAAATTGACAGGAATGCACAAGGTTTGTCAATAGGTCACTCATACAAGGCAAAGAAGGTGCTCCAGCTCCTTGTAACACTGACGAGGCTGTGACTATCTCACCAGCTAAAAAATCAGCATTTCAGATTGGAAAGACCATGGATGAAACATCTGTTTTTCTAATTAACTTATCCATTTTCTTTTTAAAATTCCTATTCTTTTACTAGTTGTTTCAACTTCATTGTTTGCACATTACTGAAACAAGACCTCTTCAATATCCACCGGTTTGCTGAAGATGTTAAAGCGTTTGTCTGTGGCCAGCCTCTTGGTCACATCCCTGAGGAACAGCCGCAGCTCCCTCAGCGTGTTCTCCTCCTGGTCCTCCATGCGCTGCTTCTCCGCCTCCGACAGCTCACGGGCAGGGCACGGCAGGGCCAGAGGCAGGACTTCCAGAGCACCAAGAGCTAGGGATAAAAACACCAAGTCAGACAATGGAAATATTAACAGCACCGTGGCTCTCGGGATTATGCCCCTCCAAATTTCATCATATATTTCATGTGCTCCACGGGTCTAAGCAGCAGCGCATCCTTAACCCTACAGTTCTGTTTTCCAAAACCAGTCACTGGAACTCACAATTTATTCTGTGCACTAACACTATCAAATTTTAATTACACTGTCATTCACCCGCATCATTTGAAAAAGCAAAATATCACAAAATAAAACATTCAGATCACATTATTATTTGGTTTACTGTAACTTAGTTTACCAGCCTGTTTCCTTCTTGGTGGGGGCATTGCTGCCTCATCGAGAATTAACCCTTTGAAAAATCGCAATCTGTCTTCTTCACTTGGTCTTTGAATATAAAAAACCTCTTCATACTGGATTCTGAAAATACATTTCACCTAAAAAAAAAAAACAAAAACCATACAAAAGCCATATGAAAACTGAGCCCTTACTCAAAAATATATATATTAAAACACTAGCCACAAACTTTCCAAAATTAGCCACAGGAGACAAGACAGCAAACTCTACCCAAAGCTGCATACATAGCCTATGGAAAACAAATACCTGTAATACTCATTGAATTTTCTGTAATAGCTAAAAAAAAAAAATAAAATCAAAGAAAATGTTGACAAAAAGAAATCCTCTCCCCTATCCTGAGCCTCAGAAGATGTAAATCTAAAGGTCAGGCCTTATGACTACAACTGTATTTCATTTTACTGGAGTAATTTCTCAAAAAGAACAACTGGCAAAATGAACAATTGTGTCTTCTCAGCAAAGTGGCATGGAGATTACAAAAACTGTTAGTGTGGACATACATTCCTCACTGAAGAACATTACAAACAATTAATGTATTTTTAGTTTGACATATTTTAAATTAAGTTGGAAAACTACTGCAAAACAAACTTTTCACAGGATCAAAACATTCTAAAGGGCACATGCCTCCCTAACAACACATCCTCCCACAAGAAACTTACCTCTTCAGGCAATTCACTATACATGGACTCAGAGGTAGACAGTAGGAATATAGGGGAGAAAGATGGTATATCTTGCAGCAAGGTTAGAAAAGTAGCTCTCACAGTTTCACTGACAGCTTCCCACCAATCACCAATATGAGGCATGTAAACAATACTTGGTACTGTTCTTCGAGCTTCACGAAAGATCTAATTAAAAGAAACAGTGGTATTTAAACTAAGAAAGTAATGGTTATTATCACCTGTGAGAAACATAATTCCTGTGGACAAGGCAATGACTGTGGTATTTTATATACACATTCCAGTAATATGAAATTATATAATGATAAAGGCTTTCTGAACAAACATTTGTGATTGTTAGCTGTATCATTCAATTATTTTACATTATGTGCTAGGGAGACAGACTACAAAACAACTACTTGTCATAGAGGTTTTTAAACCTTGCCAAGACGGAACAATCAAGATGAAAATTAAACTGGTTTGCAATCCATGCAAAATCCACCCCAAACTGTTTCGAAACCCAAAACATTTACAACTAAGTAAACAATCCTAGGACCACAGCCCACAGATTCGGTCAAAAGCTAATAAAATGAAAATCAGAATGCCCAGATTAAGATAACTTGACATTAGGCATGTGAACGAGAGGGCAAGTTAAAAATGTAATTACAATCACTAGTCAGCAGAGAGAGATCAGTCACCCTCTAGAGACCCCTTCTCCTTTTAGCCAGGAAAAGAGAAGGTGCTCATGAAAACCTGGCTTTTAAGTTACATTCTAGTTAGCTTCCTTTATACTGATGCAACTAATCTGAAATACAGAATTTACTCATGACAAGAGAATCTTAAACGTCACCTGTGCACATGATTCTTCAGGCGTTTTGGCACTGACTGAATAAAGTGCTGGCAGATCTAGCCTGTGTACAGAGAATTTTTCAAGAGTGTGCAAAAGTGCTGGAGCAAGGTGCGAAGTCTGACCCGAACCTCTGTCTCCAGACAGCAGCAATCTTGGTCTGTAAGAGGTTGGCTGGTGATAAGCTGACCTGCAACAGAACAGCAGTTACAAAATACAATTAACATGCTCAATGTTATCAATGGATGGACATACACCATAAGGAATTTCAGAAACCAAAAGGCTTTCAGGAGTGGGTAATGGTTTCCTACAGTTGCCTATAAAGATTCACCTATCCCCACTACATACCTCCACACTACTCCAAGTCTCAAGAACTCAACCTTTGTCTAGGCTTTGATTTCACAACAATTTAAATCAAACTTATCTGTGCAAAGCTATGCACATATTAAATTCATTAAAACTCTCATTATAACCAGATTATTTAAAACCAATTCCTCGATCATATAAAAAGACCTAATGGGCTTCCAGTGAAGATATCTATTTAATCATGTCTAGTTCAGTACTAACTACTGAAGTATCTCTTCAGTAGCTTCAGGAATCTGAGGTCAATCCCTTTGTTGCTACCTAAGATTTCCAAGAATGACAACATTTCAATACTTTAAGAAACACGACTTGAAGTGTAATTGAATAAAATTCATCTTCTGTTATAGGATATCCATACACTTCTGTTCTGTAGATTTCCCAAGAGAAGAAAGATTTTAGAAGAAAAACTGCAAAGGCAAAATTATTTTTTAAGGACTCCATACAAAGACTTTGGGGGTTTTGTGTTTGGTTGGGAGGAAGGGTGTTCTCCCTGTTTTAGGGATGAGTGAGACAGAGAAGCATTAGGTTTTCCTATTAAAAGTCTCTCACACGTATAGAAAATTTATTGTGAAACAATAAAGTTTTAAAATTAATTTGCATTTTTTTCTCACCAAAGCATTTTTGTCTGCACATCAATTGGCATGGACAGTAAAACAAGACTGGCTGGTTTTATTTCACATTAAATATTTTGTAACAGCTATGAACATTGTTGATCTTTGGCTATTCAGTTCTGATGGTGGAAGTTACAATCAAAAATGCTCAGAAAAACTAGATTAAGGGAGGCTTACATTCTTTACAAAAATAAACAAAGTCTTCACAATTATTTTATTTAGACACATATTCACATGAATATATATCATTGATTTGGTTTTGGGTTCCCCCTTCCCAACCTCACAACAGAAGCTTAAATCTGGCATTAAAATATTTTACTATATACCTCAAACTTAAATCCTTATTTTTAAGCTTAGATTTCCATAAAAGCTGTTTGGTATCACTCTTTAGCAGAAAACTTTTAACAGTTTTCCACAAGATGGCTCTACTAAACAGTACTACTACTGAACAGTTATCTTAATTTCATTTTCTTCATCTAGCAAACTTGCCACAGAGCCCATCACACAAAGTAGTCTGAAACTCCTCTTAATACCTAACAAAGAAATGTTAGTTTATTATTGTTGATTACTGTAGCCAGTCCAATTTATACAGGACTCATCCAAATTTCACACTTTCTAAATTCCCATTTTCCTAAAACCTTCCATGAAAAACAATGTAAACAGATGCTAGAAATGGTGAACACATCATTTATAGAATGCATACAAACAGCTGCATATACTGAAGCTCAACACTTTAGACCAAGAAAAAACAAACAATCCTTCCAAAATATTCCAACATACATCTCTTCCCAGGCCTTAATCTTTCAAATCAAAATGGCTTGTTACAATTAAGAACTGCTGTTAACACCCCTCTTTCCAAACTAAAGGTCTGTTGCAAAATATTTCTGATTACTGTGTCTAGCATGTGGCCTTTTCTAAAATCATTCATGTATCTAAAACTCTTGTCCAAACACTTACATGCTTCTGTGACAGAACACCATTGCTACCACAAAACAAAAGATCATCTTTGTTCCTTCTCTTGATAGATAAAGCCAGGGAATTTTTAAATCTGGTTATATGCATTTAGAGAAACACTCACATTGTAAAATGAAGGTAGGGTTTATGTATAGCAGCTGATGACTGTTTCTTTGGTGATCCTGAGTGACAGCTCGTCTCAAAAATTGATGAAGCATTCTCATCTTCACTATCATCTAATATTAGACTTGGTACATCTGTTCCAAGAAATTTATTAATTAGAATCTTATCACTTCTAAGTACATGCACCACAAACAAGATATTATCATTTTCTTCGAGTAAATTATAACAGATTTTGAAATGTAGAAAAAATGAGTTAAAACTGTCTAAATATCAGAGCACAAAATAAGTGCTTATTACTTCAATACCAAAACAAATTAAATATTGTAGAAGCCTAATCATAATTACATTTTATTATTTTCAACCATCAAGCAGAACAACTTCCTGAATACACCAAATGTTTAACTTGTTATGAAATGCTTCCTTTGGTTTTATTTCACAGCTAGAGGTTTTTCAAGGATAAAGTTATGAAAACTGCAGTCCTCAGACTGTAGAGAATTTTGTACTTATTTCTTTGTTCTAAATGCTCTAATTTTTACAGGCATACTTCTTCCAAAATTATTTTCAGCATGACTACCTAGATAATGTATGTTTATGAAAAGTTGTCTTTCATCCTCTGATAATCTGCCAAAGAATATCAAATGACTTATCAAAATCAGTTCAACTTATTCCATGTTTATATACTGTAACTTGTTGTAATTCCTTTGCTAACACTAGCATAATGAACTGTAGTGCCTTTCATATAGACCTTCAGAAACAAAAAGCTAGAAGACCAATTACATTCCAAACACAATCTGCAGGGACAAACAGCTGCAAAAAATGCCAATATGGCACTAAACAACCAGCTGAAAATCAGGTACAGCTAAATTAGCTACCAGACCTGCAATGGAATCAAGAGTAGACTGTTGCAAGTTGATAATGGGGTGGGAAAAAAGTGCCACAAGATCTTTCTTTGCCCCAGGAAAGCAGTTTAGTTGATGTGACTTTAAGCAAGCCACTGATTTTCAGTCCATAGAGGACTTGGTCTGCACTGATGGGATGAAAACACTCAGCTGTACAGTAAGGACAGTGCAGAGACCAGGTCTCCTGGGGAACAAAATGCTCTATGATGCAAAGGCAGCACTTCTGAGAGCAGCCCACAGCCACTGCAGCACACTGTGGGCAACAGGGCAACCACTGGACATCCTAACAGCAGCTCAAGTTGGCCACAGCCATTTAGAAAAACAGACTGCTGTGAAATGAAAGTGTGAAATACAGAGTCCAAGTGTTACTCTCAAATCTATGACTCATTGCATGATTTGCCTGATTTACATGAAGCCATGGCACAGGTTCTGCTGCACTGATCAAACCACCACGACAAGACAAAGGAATCAACTTCAAGGCAGCGTTAAGTGTCAGCTGGAGACACTAAGGGCTTAACAGCAGCTCAAGTTGGCCACAGCCATTTAGAAAAACAGACTGCTGTGAAATGAAAGTGTGAAATACAGAGATCCAAGTGTTACTCTCAAATCTATGACTCATTGCATGATTTGCCTGATTTACATGAAGCCATGGCACAGGTTCTGCTGCACTGATCAAACCACCACGACAAGACAAAGGAATCAACTTCAAGGCAGCACTAAGTGTCAGCTGGAGACACTGTCTAAGGGCTGTGCATCTAAGCACATGGTCCCAGGAAAAACTGTTCAGAGACAACAAAGGTTCCCCTAGCTGGCTGTGTGATGGAAGGAACTGGATTCAGAGTACGCTGGGCAGGAATAATATCCTGCTGGTACAGGAAAAAGAGACACCACAACCCTTGGCAAGGCACGATGGGTTACCAGTGGACTTAGTAAGAGTTACTTCAGTGGTTGGACCTGATGATCTTAAAGGTCTTTTCCAACCTAAACAGTTCTGATTCTATGATGCAGTCACACACCTGACAATCATTCCTCATGGGGCAAAGATAAAAATGGTTTGCATACGCCAACCAGGGGCCAAAAGGTAGTCCACTGGAAGAAAACAGTTCAGAACCTGCTGGACATTTAGCTCCAGGTAAGGATAGAGGCCTTCAAATCAGTTGGACACAGCCCTCCTAACTCTTGACCCACTGCAGTCGCTAAACAGGCAGGATTTTTGTTATGCCAAATATAGACCTATAGGTCCTATGATCATGCACTGGATACAGCTTTCCCTTTCTAAAATATATAATTATTTTTAAAATGCAGCCCAACTTTTAACCCCAAGCACCAAGACTGTGACACCCTTTGCTCAAGCGTCTTCTGATTTACGGAATTACGAGAAACAGGCGTAATCCACATTTACACTGAAAATCATTGTATGTGAAAGTGGATTTTGATGGTTTTAATACAGATGAAACTTACTATTCAATATTTTCTTGGGTTTAGGGGGGTAAGAAGAAAAACTTAAGTACAGAGAAAACATTAAAAGAAACCTTATTTCATCTATCTTCAAAATTGATTCTCTACAAACATTTAAAAGTAGCTGTAGCAGCAGAATTACCTAGTAAAACTACTAGTTCAATCAATGAACTACTATTGCAATCAGTTAATTATTCCAATCACATTTTGTTACCAATAACAAGCAGTAATAAATAGGAATGTAAAGAATGCAACCAAAGAAAATATTCTGAACTGGAACTTTAGAAGACAGAGACACCTAATTCAACTCTTAATAACGACAATCTCTACATTGAGCATTACCAGCAGGGGTAGGTGGAGAGACTTAGTCACCAGAGCCTTATACAATCGAGGGAGCCCAGTATGACCTAACTGCAGCTGCAAGCCAGCTCACTTCACCCTACTCAACATCACATGCTCCCAGGCCCCATTCCATGCCAGCTTCAACACTTGGTCAAACCTCCATCTATCCCACAGTCAGCAGAAAACTAATGTGACAAAAAGACATCATTGTTGGATGAGTTTGCCTGACTAAAATGGCTTTAAAAAGGGCCTGACATAGTAAAGTAAGTGGCAGGGATAGAGTGAAAATGCACAGCTGGGCTGGAGGGAACTGCAGCAGCCAGCACAAGGATAAACTGCCTGGGTCACAGTCTGATATCGTGCTCTGGAACAGGAGTGAAAGGAAGGTCGTGGCTGTCACAGATCTGCTTTATGACTGGGCTATTTTCAAGTTAATCACACACAACCACAGAACTGTTTACATGGCAGGGAGGGTGATCCCAGATAAGAACAGTAAAAAATGGTACGTTAGAATAAGTAGGTATCAAAACGGAGATACCTTGTTCAACATTTAACTTCCAAGAAATGACCAGAGCAACTACTGGAGTATATCTCAGAGAAGAGCTGGGTTAAAAAAAACCCAGAACCTACTGACTCACTGCCAGTCAAAACAGTCAGTCGCATTCCTTCTTCCGCCCTGCTTCCCCAATGTGCTCACACTGCTCCCATTGCAGCAGGGTTCTGGCATACATCTGACCTCCTTAGTCAGTGGATTTTGCTCGCTAATTTGGCAAGAAGCAAAATTTGACAAAACCAGCAAATAGTTCTTCACTTGCTACGCCAGCAGAATCAGCCCAGTGGATCAGCTCAAGGGGAGGGAAGCCTCAGGACTTTCTCCTTCACCAGCAGATGAGCGTTACAGAGGCTCAGGTGCCTTGGCACCTTCCCTGCTGTGCTGCAAGCTCCTCACAGCACTCCACTGCAGCCTGCTTCTGTACCACCAACAAGCAAAGGACTGGGGACAGCTAGCTGACACTGAGGACAGAAGCACCAAGTGCAGGCCCTAACATCCTGAGTAATATTACCTCATTTTCTTTTGCTCTATCATCTGATTGTGCCCCATTAGTTCTCATATTTAAATTGCAAATTACTTGGAAGTTCTCTTTTTTTCAGGTGGCACTCACACCTGTAGAATATATAGGTCAGTGTATTCAATTCTACAGCAACCTGGAATCAGCAGAAACAATTATGTAACATCCAAGTGAACTATATTTACATACTAACAACACTGAACCAAATATACACCAGGTTTAAGGGTAGCAATACAAGAAAATCAGTTGAAATAATTCCAAATTGAAACAGCTTTCACAGAAAAAAATAAAAAGCCAAGCAACATACCTTCACTTTTGTCACTCTGGCTAAATTCAGCATGAGGAAACACTTTGTGTAAAACCTCGAGAAGGTTAGTGAAGGTACGTTCCAACAGTGGTCTGATCACAGGAGATAATGCATGTCCTGAAGATGTCACGGCACGTTGGGAGGCAGGCACAATATTCTGCATTGCATGGTAAAAATCCTGTGCACTGAGAACTACTGAAGAAACATCAAGCTGTAGTTTCTGACTGCTCACATAAATCTGGGGATAGCGTCGTCTCAGGGCAATCAAGGCAGCCTCAGTGCAAAGTGCTTTTATGTCAGCTCCACAGTACCCTAGTGCACACAAACACAAAAATACCTTCCATAAAACAGCACTGCTGTGCTACATGTATTTCAAACACATCTAAAGCAAAACCAATCAGTAATACTTAATTGTCAAGGTCCACAAAGCACCTGCCAAGAAATGTCAAGTCATAATCCAGAGGCAGTATTGAGTACCAAGAAATAATGGGCACGTATGTTGAAATACAGTAAGAAATTAATTTCACATTGAGTGCAAAATTACCTACATTTTCACTACATAATGTGATATACAGAGTATTTTCAGCCCAGGGTTATAGGTCTGTCGCTGTGCTTTTTCCTTAATATTGTTTAAAGTATGTTTGCAATTTTAACAGACTAGCACCCCTCTTTCTTTTTTTATATATTCTAACATCTCCACATAAATATATTTTTTAATAGCAAAGTAATTTTATATATTGGATGAACATCACCAACTTTAAACTTCTACAGACTGAGAAAATGAGCAGTCCCAAGAAAAATGTTTCATGAGTAGAATATGGAAGAGATGAAATCTCTTGTTAAAAAGCATTCTGAGGACTCCTTGAAAAACATCTTTTACTAACAAGAAAAATATTAGACTGTTTAGAGTTTCATAATTTTACTAATATAACTGAAAGAGTAGTAAAACTATTAAAAAGCTTTTGATTTTTAATTTGGCCTAGCTTCCTAAGTATCTACAGGTGGCTACCTATGATTGCTTTATCATCAATACTGAAAAGCACATATCTGATAATTATGAAATACTGAGAGACTTAATATTACTTTGTCTTTTGCAGTACTAATGGTTTGCAGTTTCTCCCCAGAGTTAGAAATTACATTTCAGAGTCTTCAGCATCTCTCAGGAAGAGACATTAACACACCACTGTATTTTGTAGCACCGTAGCTCCATCTTTCAAAAAATATAAAAGGATATTCCAGTGGGAAAAGTCTTTCAGAGAAATATAGCCAATATAGGGAAATGTGTCGCACTGAGGAATTCCCATATAAAAGTTCATGGGTTTACAACAAAGTATTATAGAAGCTAATTCATCAATTCTTTAGTTAAAATATCCTCAATTTTTTTTTTAACCAGATTTCTTCCTCCTCACCAGGCCCTATACACCAGGTCTTATACCACGCACACTCGTTTTACTCTATTTTTGTATTGCTCTTTTGGCAGCACCAGGTCCCCAAACTGAAGGCTGCCTTGTTTCTCTCTTTTATCCTCTCATGTTCTTTCAGTTCTGCTGGCACACAGATTTTTACAAGATCTGTACAGCAACAAGGAATAAAGCAGATCTCATACACAGTGTTGCAAAATAAAGAAAGGAAGCTATAAATACGGAAGAGACAATTTTCCATCCCCTTATTTCTGATACCTACATTTGGGGGATAATAATAAAAGATATATAAAGATTACTTAAATCAGACAGTGATTCAAATTCCACCTGAGTTTCTCTTAAATACTTGAAAATAATTTTTAAAAAGCAAATAAAAGCCCAGATGGAAGATCACTATAAATACATCAGGCTCCTTCTGCAACTTGTAAACTAACCTTTCTGATTTTAGAAAAAGTTTAGTAGCTGTAAATGTGTAAACTTCATGAGCAAACACTGCGATTGTTATCTAAGAAGTATGTTGCAATTCACCTTCACAAGTCACCTTGAAATACACAAGACATCTGAAATACGTTCAAAGACATCTGCTATATTAATCAACAGGCAACTAATTCTTTTTGGCACCAAGATGTTTTGTTTTGTTTGTTTTTTTTAAATAAACCCCATCATGAAATCAAAACCATGCAGGCACATTCCATCAATCATGTGAACCCGTTAGAGAGCAGCTACAGGTGTATCACAGAACTCAAAAACAAGTTTTTTCCTCTATATTCTGCTCTGTTCTTTCAATACCAAGTATCACATTCCCATTTAAATTGGCCCACTTCTCATCTAACAAGTGTAATGAATTAAACAAAACATTTTGGGGAGTGCTTAACCAAAGCTTAAGTCAAAGTTGTGCCAGAGCTATATAACACTCAATGCCTGTCACCTTAAAAATTAGTTTAGTATCTCCATGACAAAAGATTCAGCAGCTCAGGACCTATATCCTTTCCAATTTTTCTATTAATAAATGCTGTAACATCACTTTCTAACAGTGATTTTAATCACTGCTTCTACATCTCCAAAGAATTGCAAAATTAGGAAATAATAGCCTGTAGCCTATTTTTAAAATTAAATCCTCAGGTGATCAGATACACAATTAGTTTCCATTTCTACTTTTCATTTCTCAGGAGCAATTACATTTGAAGACTAATAATTGGTGTCTCTCTTTGACGGACTCTCTTGTGCATACTCTGTACATCCATCTCAGGGACATGAAAACTGCAAAAATTCTGTATCTCATGAAACACTGAAGAAAGTTTTTATTTCTAAGAAGTAAATGCACAATAATTAATAGGAAGAAAAACATGAGTAAAGTACTGTCAAAGCAAACTAAAATGTATCATGTCAACGGTAAATATCCTGAATTTGGTTTTGCCCAAATTGAGAACATAATATAAACCCAAGGTTCCGTGCACTTGTTTCCATATTGAAGCATTTCACAAAGGGTGTTCAATTTGGCAGGCAAAACGTACTGGCACACCTGAACAGCACAAAACAAGCATTCTTGTCAAGCAGCCCATTTTGTTCTACCCATCACCACCACACTCTTCTAAACATATTCAAAGTATCACTTCCAAACAAGAGGACAGCAAACAAGTGGATTTCCACGTAGGTTTCCAAAGAACGCGCTTTGATCACTGAAATTTTGAAGCCAAACTCTCCCACCTCTACTGTGCAGAAATTATGGCCTCTTTAAAACTCCTTCTGCCTAACACCCACCCCAAAAACCTACAACAAACTGCTCCTGAAATGTATGAAACAATCTTGACCACTTCTTGCAATTTATGTTGTGCAGCTCCCTACAATTCCTAAAATGGACTGCAAGGAATGAGTTACTGAACAGCTCAGCTTGATGACATAAATGAAAAATGACTACTTTGAGGGGTTTTTGAATCGTGAAAAACATGAGCACTAACACCAAAATGTCCTCCTCCCATCATTACATTAGAATGGGGAAATAAAAATCTAACAAGAGATCATTTTGCCACAAAATGCTCCTGTGATAATAAGCACAGAATACAGTATTTTTTACAAGCATCTTGAGCATGATGGTTTGCTTCTTGACAATTCTATTTACTATTATTTAATTAAATAACCCTTATTGCACTGTAAAAAGATTCATCTGCAAGATGACAGCTGGAGGTACTCACCCTTTTTTGGTTGCTAATATGTTTTGTTTCCTACAGGACTGGGTTAACAGGTAACAGTCTATCTACACAAAGTTAGCATTCAGAACAATGAAGTAACTTCTTACAAGAGGTAAGAAAGGATTTTAAAAGTTCAGGATATCTGACGCCACATCTCCAGTAAGGGGAAAAACCAATTAATTACTTGTGTTTACTGAAGGTATTCATAAGACATCAGTGTGTGGTCTTCTGAGCAGTTCTATGCTCTCCTCAAGCTGTTCCACTGTCTCACACATATCGCAGTCACGCAGCCGTTCAGAGCAACGGGTTCCAGCTCTCACATATAGAAAAATCTCCTAAGAGGTATGTAATCCATAACACCTGGGAAAAAAATCAACCCTCAGGAAATAACCTATTTTTTGCAAGTCCTGGGGCTTTTCCCTTCTCATTTTTTTATAATTACACCCCATGATCTTAAAAAGTCTGAGTCACACACACATCTGCTTCCCTAAAGTCATTGACTTTGGTAGTATTTCAGCAGTTTTCTTCATTAGGATCCATATGCTTGTAGTTAAATGTTGCCAAGGCGGCTGAACCGGAGAGAGGTGCAAACCATGCTGTGTAAAAAGCCCATTGACTCTAGGCAGCTTTCACTTGGGGAAGAGGGGGTGTCGTCTGGGGGGACAGGGATTGTTTTTAAAGAAAACCTGCACACAAGAGGAAACAGCAGACCAGTATGAGCAGTGTATCAGTAAGACACGGTGCCAGCGAGTCCAATTTGGAAAGGCCACAAAGAAAACTGGAAGTCTGTTTCAATAATTAGTTGCTGCAGATTTCACTTACAGAAGTGATGAGGCAGTCTCAAGATGAAGAAGGTAAAACAGTCTTACTTCAGTTGTTCTAAGAAGTTCTTTTAATAGTCAAAAAGTTTTAATCTTCAATGTGTAGAAACATTTAAACTCCAAGATACAGAATGGAGACAATCAAGTGCACAGTAGCTGGACAGTAGGAAAGCCAAAGAAAACAGAAAAGGGTATGTCTTTTTGTTAGCTGACTTTTCCACAGAACTGACAGGCTTTATTGAGCACAAAGAATGTCTTCCCATCAAGCCTGCAAACAGCTCTCCCTATGGTAGGAAGTTTTAGAATATGTAATTGTGTTCTCAGTGAAAAAATATGGTGAATTTTCAAAGAAACCACTGGGGTTTATCCCACCTATTCCCCTCTCTCCCACTAAGCAGCACCACAACTTTGCCCAAATCAAGCAGAATGTACATGAAATGGGTTTGGCACACGCTGTCTTATACCCGGCAAAGCTTAAGTTGGAGTTTGCTGGATCGTTTGTTTTCTCCTCACCAGAAGATGTTGAGGTCTTTGTGCATCAAAAGTGGATGGATGCTGCTTCGAAGATAGTTGTCCCTGTGGATGAAGAGGACAATTCGGATGTACTGGAGCTGACTGCATGGACTGATGTTCAGTTTAAAGTTCTTATTTCTCTGATGACGGATTTCAATGCACAGGCATTTGAGACAGTCCTTTTTCTGAGAACTTCAGCGCTTGTCCAAGCAGATGACTGACAAAGGATGTATCTTTGCATGACAAATTGTTGAGAAGAGACTGTGGTGTGTGTTTTAGGGTCATTTCCTCTGTTAAATTCACTCTTAAAATACTTGGCTGTTTTTCCACTTAGCTTTTAAGCAGCAGTTTTATCTTGAACAACCACCCTCCATTCAGTACAGCAGGTCTCTGGGTGCTCCAGACGTGTATTTAACGCACTCGTGGTGTGCTGCAATATTTTACCCCTGCCTACATCTACACTTTGAGGTGGTTCTCTGCTAGCAAGCTGGAAAAAAGTTCATCTTTGGAAAGGCTGGTTAGTTTGTTGGATTTCTGTCGAAGGAGAGTATGCCAGTCAGTAAAAAAAAAAACCCACACAAGTACTGATTTTTTTTTCCTCAAGTCGAGAGGAAAAAAAAAAAGTCTCCTATCTCTTCTGCAATACACTAATTTAATGGGAAGCCTACCTAAAGATTCCAATCCCCACTTCATTTTGCTTCTCTTTGAGGGTATGCATACTCAGGACATACTCAGGACAGTGGTATTACAGAAAGGAAACATGATTGTATTTTCAAATGACTACTAGCTACTCATTTTGTGGTTTAGTAAGACAGAAGCATATTTTATTATTACAAGAAAAAGAGTGTTGTTGAAAGTACAGAATTTGAGAAAAGTAAAAATAAGAAAATATCCTGATTCATTTAACATACCTTCGAAGTTTACACAGAAGAGAAAACCTGTATAGTAAAAGTACTAACATCATAACACTCACCAACACATTTTTCAGCCAGTTCTGCTATGAAAGGATCTGACAATTTCGGGTTCCAATCCCTGGTATGAATTTGTAAAATGTGCTTTCGTGCCTGATTTAAAAAAAAAAAAAAAAAAAAGAAATCAAAATTAGCAAGCCAAATCTATGTCATAGTATTTTAGACAAAAATATTACTTATTCATGTGAATATAAAGTTATTTTCCCTGTTTTTGACACATCGCTGAGACACATAAAATAAAACTTGGCACATAACACCCTCTCAAAAGAGCAAAGGTTTTTAAGTTTTCATTTTTATATATAAAGCAGTAATTTTTTCAGTATACCACTTACACATTTTAACTGCTGTTTAATCAACTTTATTATACATGAACTGATTAAAACTCACATTCTATTAGGAATTATGATAATGTTGTAATTTAATGTTTAATTGCTGCACCTATGATTAACAGCTTCTACTGTCAAATGCCTCACCAATTTATTGCTGAATAGCACACTATGCACACAAGAATTCCAAAAGCACTTCATTTTAATATTCTACAGAACCCAAACAGATCTATCAATATGCAAAGAAAATTTAAAGTATACATTAAATGTGCACAGATATATATATATATCCAGATATATCTATATATATATAGATAGATAGATAGATATGGCAGAGCTTAGAGATATCTAGAACCAGGAATTAAAATGTTGCTGTTGTCAGTATAATAATGCCTGGCTTTGCATGTACCATTTTTCATGTTTAGCAGTCTACATGATAATAAAGCTATTTTCTCTTGTCATAACTTACCAAAGCCCCAACAGTTAAGGTTTCTTATACAAATCCATACAAAACCAGATTTTACATCAGCAATTCAGTTTAATACAAACAATTTACATCTTTGGTTATAGCTACATTCCAAAGATTTGAAGTTCAAGACAACTTTATTCTAGATAACTAAAAATGTATCCCTAAAATTAAACATTCTTACAAGTAAAAATCCATATTTTTATTTCATAAGCTGCCAAGCATTGAAATGTTTAATACATTAGAGATATTTACTAATAAATCTCCTTTTAAGTGTTACCTTTTGATCAGGCAAGTTGAAAAGAAATTCCCTGTCAAAGCGACCAGGTCTCCTGAGTGCAGGATCTATAGAATCCAGTCTGTTCGTAGCACCAATTACAACTATTTCACCTCTATTATCCAGGCCATCCATGAGGGCAAGAAGAGTTGACACTATAGAGCTAGAAAGATTGTTCAAAAAAGAATGTATAGGGAACACTGCAAGAATCTTTACTTTTTCAACTACAACACACGTAATTTTAAAGAAAAAAGTTTTTTAAAAATAGTTGCATAACAGTTTCAAATCTCAAAGCAAGAGGGAACATTTTGATACAATCTGTATTACTATAACTTCAGTAAGGATTCCATCAAACTTCCTCCTGTAAAAGCTCTGGGGAATGTGAGCTTGGGAAACCACTGACTGTAGCTCTGGAAAGACTGGTGTATGCATCATCCTGCTTAGAGCAACTGTAGCACCACGCAGAAGAAAGGTGCATCAAGAAAAAGCCACAGGTTCCCACAACCTCCCAGCCTGCTGGCCCCAAAATTTCCCTCCTGTCCCCCCTCAGCTGAGTGGAGGGAGAGAAACACACAAATGCCACCACCTCTGGAATGAAAGATGCAAGTACACTGCCCTAAGAAGCACAGCAAAGATGAGATTGAAGGCAGCCAGGAAAAATTCCAGCCAGCAATACTGTTGTAAAATATGTTTTAAAAAACGACAGGATAGCAACTCAAGAGAAGCCTGCACACCACGCCACCCAGGATCAAAATGATAGGGGAGTCCAGCTCATTCACAGAACATTACAATTCATCATTTTAGAAGAATATTTTTTTTCAAATGATGATTCTCTTGGGCTGGCAATAGCCAATCCATTTACAGTACAAAACCAGCAACCAAGAGAAAGGCTGTGGAAATCCTGAAGTTAATAACGTGGCTGAAGGGTAATCTCCACTGCAATTCATTTCCCAGCAAATTATAGTCTGTCTGAAGAACTGAGATGACTTTTGACACTAAAAAACACCCAACAATCTGTCCCTTCTAGTGGATGTGGATTTAAGCAAAACCCTTCTTGGGAACTGAGTAAAATTACACTTAGGAGTTTACCAAGGTAACGTGCATGTACTGAGATAATGGTGTCATATGAGAAATGTTACCTGTGAATCTGATCTTGTCTACTGGAACGAACTGGAGCCAAACCATCTATTTCATCAAAAAAGATTATAGAGGGTCTCATCAAGTATGCCTGGTATTCAAAAAAAAAAAAAATTACTTCTTCATGGTTAATTCACAACTTCTCCAGCAACACTGCAAACAGTTCGGTTTTATTACAAAGCATTAATATGCTAAACACATACTCAGATACTTCTGTTAAAAAGTGTATAGTCTGAATAGAAAACTGAATTTTCAACTACAGTACTGTTCCAGACAAAGCAAAGACTGCATTCTCCTTTGAATAAGCAAGATGGCACCAGTGCATCAGTTTTACTGTGTGCTGGAGAGATTAAAGACAAACTGAGCCACCTTATACAGAGTTACAGAGAACAGTATCTTATCTGCCCATAATCTGATTGTTCAGACATCTGTGTCTGAAAACAGCTTTTAAACAACTGCGTTTCACTGCTTTAGATGACTCTCTCTGTCCATCAACTTCCAAGCCAAATAAAGACACTAAAATACACACACAACCAATGCAATCCTCTACTACATTGCATTTCTTTAACATGCCAGTCAAACTCAAACTCTGTTTTATGTTTGGGTTTTGTTTCTTTGGGTTTTTGGGTTTTTTTTCCCCTCCAATTTTTACCCAAATTACTTTGCTTCATTAATGGACAAGAGATTTCTTCCTTAGTTTTCAGAGCAAGAGAAACTGTCACCATTCCACTACTTTTTCATCTAAATATATAATTTGGACAAATCCTGCCCAATGTATGATAATTTAACCGTTATCTAGTTTCAACTGCAAATAACCTTGACTGCCTGAAACATAAAACCAACATACAGAGAAAATTGTGAAAAATACAGATTTTCTTCTAACCTGATCAAAAAGGAGTCGAAGCTGACGTTCTGATTCACCAACCCATTTACTGAGACAGTCTGCTCCTTTCCTCATAAAGAAAGCCACCTTTTTCTCTCCTTGACTGCATTCATTAGCTAGAGCTCTAGCTACCAAGGTTTTACCTGTTCCAGGAGGACCATAGAATAAACAGCCCCTGAAGATAAATGGATCAACACAGTCACAAACTTATTTTATGTCTCCTGAAAAACTCCAAGTCAAATTTTATAATGAAGACAGGGAGCCTGGAGAAGAAAGACTTAAGTTCTAGTATTAGTGTAGTCAACATGATTTCATAAAATCTGATTTACGATTTCAAATTAGTAAATTTCTGCTTTGTAGAAAACATTAAGCAAAAGCATATTAAGCTTCCAAAGGATTTTTACACTAGTTAAATACTTTCCAAAATATTAAATGTTAGCTAATACTTGAATCAGTGTTTGTTCCTTCCTTGGAGAGACATATTTCTTTTAAATGACAAAAACATGCCTAAATTTTCAACCTACTTAGATTATGTGTATCTATTTAAATCACACACAGAGATGACTGAGTAGTAAATATTAAACCCAGAATATATCATTACTGAGATTACTTCTATAAAGGACACATCAGTATGTAGCTTGATTTAATAAATTATTTGATAACATAATGGAAAAATTCAAGGTACTACTAAAGAGAACACCTGAGAATTCTTTCTTTGACTGAATGATAAACTTTACCTTCCTACCACAAGGAAAATAAACTAGATTTTTATAACTTTTCATCCCACTTACTACATTCTGATAGACAAGGGGGGTAGTACCAAATATAAGTCTGCTTGAACTGTAAACACTTCAGGAAATTAACTGGTCCCCCATACGTTTTCAAGTGAAGCATTCTTCAGAGCTTAACAAAATCAAATACAACAGTAAGAGTAAATACACATACCTTGGTGGCTGAATTTTGAATTTTTCAAATATTTCTGGATAGAGAAGAGGAAACACTACCATTTCCTTAAGTGCAAGGATATGATGGCTCAATCCCCCTATACTATCAAAACGCACCTTAGGGAAAAATCAAAGCACACAAAGCATATATTGTAACAGCTTTCCACAAAAGTACCTTTAAGTAACATATTTGAAAACTAATTACAATCCACACCATATTGATCAAAAGGATTTTCCTGAATTTTGAAAGTGGAAAAAATGTTGAGAAAGTCAGCTCTTGGCTGTCCACTTTATCTGGGTCTCGTGTTACGTGTGCTGAGGATGCCTGGACACCTTCAGAGACCCTGGCCAAGTCTGACAGTGTTTTTAAGCTCAGGCACAGCATAACATGAATATAGTCAAAATACTTCTAGACAATGGATAATTCTAGCAGCTTCTGCACACCACTCACCATAAGCTAATGGCTTAAAGCCCACATGGCTAGTGCTGAGCTAACCGACCCAAGCACGCAGTACTTCTGTTTTCTGCACTGCTTAGCATATCCCAGTTTTTACTACAAGTAATCACAAACTGGTTGTAAATAAAGAAGTCAAGTTGAGCCATTGATATTTTGGCTTATTTACAATATGTATGCAGCTTGTTGACTACCTACAGGCCAAAAGCAAGTGCTTTGAAGCCCAAAGGAATAAAGAGACAACAGCTTTGGGGAAAAAATAAATCAAAAAACCTTGGTGAGCTTATTAGGAATTTATTTCAACTCTAATGAGAGGCTGTGGTGAATTCTGCTTATGCACAATCAGGGGAAGGAAAATAAAAAGCTCAACAGAACCTACTGATTTATCAACAATCATCGGGTCAACATCAGCCAAACTCGCCCCAACTTTCACACGTTCTCGCAGGATTCCACTCGCCAAGTCTTCTGCTCTAAAGTTTAAAGGCAGGCACCTATTCAACAACAAAAACAACCATTAAATTGTTCTGTTTTGATCATTTAGCTGGAATGAGAAGAAGCAAGAGATTAAATGCCTTTTACCATCCAAAGAGACATCCTTCCTGGATTGATAAGGTAATCAAAACTAACTTTTTTACTGTGTTAATTATTCTTTTGTATCTGAAAGTTCCTTAAACATATTTTTTGCTTCCATACAAATATTTCCATCTGGTAGGGTGGAGACACTATTTTGATTAAACACAGAAGTAACAACATTGACCAAAAGAACACCACACTCTCCACTTGCAGTGATGAACTGTGTTCAGTATGACAAGAAGACTGAACAGTAGAAGGAAAATGGATTTTTAAAACTATTGCTCATTAGAGTCCAAAGAAAGGAAATTAAAATATATTCCTTGCAGATCAGTCATAAGTCACATCTGCCTGTTCCAGCTTCTTAGTGTATACAAAGAAGGTTTAACCCCTACACAGATACAATATCAGGTCGAATACCCAGATAAAGGGAGGACAAAAAGCACCAGTGAGATACAGGTTACACTTGGAACTACACTTTTGGTAGTTGTAGGTTTTTAGAATTCCTCAGGATGGAAAAGGGAATGCTGTGACTGACAGGAAGAACTGGAAAAAAATCTGAGGAAACACTTTTTCTTGTGTTCAGTTTCCTAACTAATGTATCTGTGATAATAAGTACATTTCGTCGTATATGTTGTAGATCTTCCACCTTCAGATAACTGATGAATAAATGTAAGGTGAAAGAAAATGTTTTGGGCATGCAGAATGCACATACTGTTATACAACATGAAGACAGAATAATAAGAGCTAGTACTGGGAGTACAACTCAACTAACAGGGATCAAGTAACAGCAAGAACAAAAACCTTTTTTTAATTACAGGTTGCCTTATAACCCAATTGAATTAGACAAGTATTCTTATCTTTCCATCAGTGTTGTTAATCACCTACTCATAAGACTTTAAAATCTATGTTCATATATGACCAGCAATTCTCCTAAACTTTATCAGCAGAATCAAAGTCTGCAGAACTGACAGAACATTACACAACAGCTCTGCTTGCTTTCTGATTAATAATAAAAATCAAAACCTCCTTATAACCCAATTGAATTAGACAAGTATTCTTATCTTTCCATCAGTGTTGTTAATCACCTACTCATAAGACTTTAAAATCTATGTTCATATATGACCAGCAATTCTCCTAAACTTTATCAGCAGAATCAAAAAGTCTGCAGAACTGACAGAACATTACACAACAGCTCTGCTTGCTTTCCGATTAATAATAAAAATAAAAATAAAAACCTCCTAAAGATAAAGGGTGTTTTGATACCTGTTTCTTGCTCTGGCCATGCTTTTAGATTTTCTTCTTTCAAAACGTTCTTCATCTGAAGAGGTTGTATCACTGCTGTGAATGGCATGTTTCTTTCTCCTATTCAAATGGCAAAATACACATATAACTCAGTTTTTCTGCAGCAGAATGGCACAATATTGATTCTTTTATAAAGACAATACTGAAATGGCAAGTACAGTATTGTTCAGAATTAAGATACATGCAAATTTTAGTTTTGTTAGATACAAAAATAATCTGGGAGGGGAACAACATCTTTTACTGTCACAGGGATATTCAATTTCAACATGATTACTAAAATAGTAGATTCCCATAAGATACGTGGTCCAGCCCATGTTACCTCAGCAAGCCTAACTGAGCATTCAATCAATGAGCTGCTGAAGTTCATCAGGCAGCAACTGCACTTAGGAAAGTTTCCAACCACTTTATCCACCTCTAACATAACAAATACCAAGATCTCCTTACTCAGTTTTATGCTTCCCTTTAAATATTCTTTGAAAAAATTCCATACTTGCTAAAGCATATGGTCTGTTTTTAGGAGGTCATTAATTCTGTAGAGAGAACAGTTTCACAAAACACCCATACTGCAGTTTAACTTCTGATCTGAATCCAAGTAAAATTACCATTCAAAGTCAGCATGAAGCATTACTTTAGTATGACATTATTTCAGAAAACAGAGTATCTCAGAAATATTACAGAATGTATGTTACATCTTCTGTACAAAAAGGTGTTCACTTTGATATTGTTTTCAAAAAATCAGCACTTCTTTTGCAGGAAAAAGCTGGCTGTGAGTACAAATTAATGTATTTTTAGTGACTATAGTGAGCTGCATCATTTATGAACATAACACACCAACTAGCTGGTTTTTGCCAAAGGATAACATGGTCAGTCAGGTTTACTGTTCAATGACCAGAAATTAGACACATTTTAAAATATATCAAAGAGAATATCATGCAATGAAGAAGAATTTTTATGATAGTGACCCGACAAGAAGGGATGAGAGTGGAGCAATAAGCATGCTGAAACAGACAGGATAATAGCTTTCACACACTTTATATCTTACTAGCAAGTAAAAGTCCTGAGATATCCAACAAAATGTCATAGGTGCTTCAAGCAAATGAAAAACCTCTTCAGAATTAATATTTTTCTTTATATTACACAGAAACTTGCAGAATCTTAAGATTTTGCCATTACTTTTCCTATTTTCACTTACCTTAAATGAGCAGTAAGATGAGTTTCAGCTGAGACTAGCATACATTTACTTGAATTCTGTTCATAGACAGATTTATCTTTTTCAAGTTTTGAGTACATTTATTTTTTTAAAAAAGCATTAAGCTCTGATCTCATCTACTTGGTTAAACAAAGCCTATTGATAGTTTCCAAGACAACTTGGTGTGTTCCAGACTTCTTTTACACAAGAATCAAAAATTGTGCTCGGTAAATATTTCATTAAATTGTCAATATGACTTGGATGAAATTTGAACTAGAAGTAAACAAAAAACATTATCCTGATTTGTTTATTTTTGTAGAACAGAAAGGGGATGTTTGCTCCACTGCTGCTTTGGATTTAAGCACTAAATAAATGCCCTTACAGAAAGAGCCACAATGTGCACTGCACAATTCTCTTTCCAGCACTTGCACCACACCTGTTCCATTCTGTTTATCACAAACCTTCTACTGCTCTCATGGAGTGCTATGAAATTCATTTTTGTATGCTGATCAGGATCTGAACCTAAGATACACTTCAAGACCCACGCAAATGCATGAATGAACTGTAAAACTCACTCAAGCATGTTTTGAAAATCAAAAGCTAACAGAAATGTACTGAGGGAAAGCAAACAACGATGTACCAAAAGACTGGTATTTACCTGATATGGCTTCTTCTTGCAGGAGATCTGTGAATATCAAACAGTGTATTTTCCCTCTTCTTTTGATGAGCTGGCACTGAGTAAGAGGAGTTACAGGTTTGTAACATCAAAAGAATAATTCTTACGAAAGAATAATAAACTATACCTAAACTATTAGACCACTTTCTGAACTCAACTTCTGTCAGCTATTTCTTGACCTCAACTCTGTTCACCTCCAACCCTGAGCAGAGCACATGGCAATACCTGATGTTCAATGAGGCAGCACAAACCAGCAATGCCACCACCACCGGCAAACTGATAGATCATGTCTCAGTAGTCTTGTTCACATCATGAACAAAAACAGAGGCAACACGGAAGCCTCAAAGTGCTGCATGGGAACTGTCAGGGACAAGGAGCAGTCATCTAACTTCTCCCTTCCCACACTCGTGGTATTCTTACAGGTCAGTAGAGCAGAGCTGCACAGGCACTGCTGAGCTCCTCACCTATTGGAGGGGCCTGGTATCTTTCAACAGTTTTTCTCTGTCTGAGGTTATATGGCCGATCATTTTCTTCTCCCTCAGCTTCTTCTACTTCTATATCTCCATCTTCTTCCTGAGACTCTGTTGGGGAAGAAAAAAATATTTTCAGAGCACTTTTACTTAATGTCAGCTTTTCTTTATCCTAAAAATTAACTTTTTAATGGTCACGGAGAATTATTGCCCTCTTATTAATTAGCACCAACTGGCAAATCACTCTAAGTTTGAAGACCAAGATAAATCTACAGCACATTGTCAAACTTCCTTCTAGTTTTCCAGAGAAGGTTCTGGAAAAGCAACAGAAAGAAAAATAGATGCAGTCAAGTTTGCTGTAGTGGAGTACTTCAAATATTACTTCTATCTGCTATCTTTTCCTTCAGTAATTACCCTTCAAATTAACAACATTGCCTTTTTTCTCTTTTCCCATAGCAGCCTCAGAAAAATAAAACACTTGACTCAGCATGAAAATAAGTACAACTTTACAACTGACAGTACCATTTTTACACAAAACAAATACTCTATATAGGTACCACCTAGGCACATCTGCTAACAAGATCAGAATTTCCATCCATGGATCTCAGAATTAAGACTGCACTCTTGTTAACTGGGACAGACTATACCTCTTACAGCAGTTTCAGTTGAAAACTGAGACACACTATGCTGAACCTTGTATGGTTTCCTGAAGTGTGGGTCTGATTTCTTAAGGTAGGGAAGCATGCTGTTGATCATGCCATCAAAGTTAGCCATAATCCCTTCTTTCTCAATACTTTCTGAATCCACTGGCCAGTTTCACCCAATTTTTTAAAGGAAGATAGAACTTCAAATATAGTTGTGTCTACAAGCCCTCAAACTCAGTGGATGGATAGAAAACAGTGACTTTGATTAATCCCTTCCCCAAAGGAGGGATGCAGAACTATTACACATCCCTCCTGGTAACTGCCACCCAGCATATGAGAAATAGCAAGTCAACAAGTATAGTTGTAGACCACAAGTATCACATCCTGGCTTCCACCACCAGATTCTTACAGGGAATATAAGGAAAGCTCCAATTACTTGGTGTTACAGAAACCAGGAACATAGTGTATAAAATTTAGAAGCCAGGCTTTGCTCTGCTACTTTCAGATAAATTTGCATTTGTTTAAAGAAAACTATGTAGAGATCCCTAAAACTTCTCCTTTGAAAGAGGAATCCTTCACTGTCTACTTATTTGCAATAGCCTTGTTAGTTGGTCTATTTAATAACTCCAAATTCAGATGCAAAATGGAATTACTTTCTGTAGAGCAATATATTACTAGGTTATGTTGAAGAGAGCTTTGCTTTATAAGTGTTTCAGAGAAACCCTTCCAATTCTTTAGAGACCATACCTTCTTCTTCCCCTTCTGTGGACACTTCATGGTGGTTCTGAATCCCATAGCTATTCCTCCTCAGTGATTTCCTCCTCCTTTTCACTCGAGAATACATATCCATGTTTTCCTGGAATAAATTCACATACACTGCCATCAATACCATCCCGTGTCACTCTGTGTTAGTCCACAGTTGAGCAATATCTAGCCCCTAGTCTTCTTCCAACAGAGCCCTCCACAGGTAGACTATAAAAGCAATTTCCTCTAACGGGGGGTAAAGTAAGTTGCTCAGACAGTACTTGGTCCATCTAACTCATCGTTAACTCAGCATCAAGATGTTCTATGGAACAAAGCAGATGACAGTCTCTGCTGCTGTTCTCAGACTACTAGAGAGTGTTTCAAACCAAAGGAGAACCACTGCAGTCCACCATGAGAGTACTGCAGGCAATTCAACAACAAAGAAAACATTATTTAGTATATAACTGTGAATTTGGTCCTGAATTAGTGGTTACCAAGTTTTTTAACACTATTCACTGAAAAGCATGTGAAACTTTCTGACAGAGCTACAGACAAATGTACAGAGATCACAAAACCAAACACGCTTCCCCTTGATATTGCTTTCATCCAAGATCTGAGACACTGCACTTACAAACTCTGTGTCTGTCCACATCCGGAGCCGTTCCACCTCCCCAGAGCGCCTGTTTCTCCTGATGTTGATGTTATCCATCTCCTGCAGGACAGCTTCAGCAGTGCTACAACACACGTGACAGTCAAACAACGTTCAGTCTTCAAAGAGCACACAGGGAACTTTTACACAGCATCCAACAACTTAACATATCTAATTCTGTGGTCTGTTATGGCTATTCCAAGGTCTGCAAGTCAACTAAGTATAAAAATAAGTTAAAACCTGAAAATTTCAGGATAGCTACTTGAATCTGTCAATTAACTATAAAACCAACCATAATAAAGAAAACTGAAAGATGACCCTACAGGATATAAACTAAGGAGTACGTAAAAGAAGGAGTGCTGATGCTATTAAAATCTAGGGTTAAAGTTAGACTGTAGAATTTAAAGAAACATTTTGTTGTTGTTGTTGTTCGGTGTAAATTGTAGCATATAAATTTGTAACTGCTCAGATGTTAAGATTGTGTCAGATAAGATTAAGTTTGCAGAATAAGGTAAAGCTTTTTACCTACAAGTACAATATTGAGAAAGCAATTAATGCCTTCATCCCTAAGTTTCACAGTTTCTTACCCTGCTCTCAGAAAGACCCTAGCACAAAGGATTTTTAAAATTTACACTATCAACATCTAGAATTTCATCATTATTTGACCTTGTTACTCTACAATTTCTCATCTTCTATTTAATTACCCTACATTTTCATTATCTGAAATATTTGTAAACAGCTGTCAAAACGATGGTGGTGTGTAAATAATAACCTTGGCCAAGATGCTTCATTGCTAAAGGAAGAAAACAACAGAGTATTAGCCAGGCCAAGTCAATTATTTGGCCACCTGTCCTGAACACCAAGTTCCTGCTCTCTGTGCTGATTATGGTAGATTTCCACTAGAATTCTACAATAATTGTAGTAATTTTAAGTAGGCAGGAACTTTCACTGCTTTGATTTCAAGTTGTTCACAAGTAAATCTAAAGGGTGAAATCCTGCCTAGAAAGAAGTCAATGGAAGTTCTCATGACAGATGTCTGTAAAGTCAAGACTTCATTATGAGCACCCCTCTCAATTTTAAATAAGCCTTCTAAAATGCTTGTAATGTGTGACACAACCACTTCAAGTAAAATCATGCTATAGTTTGCTATCAAAGCAAATAGGGTTGAAAGGGACCTGGAAAAGTCCATCTGCTCTGCCAGGCAAGAATAAACTACACAGTATCGAAATCATTCCTGACAGACATTTGTCTAACCTGTTCTTAAAAACCTCCAGTGATTGTGGGTCACACTGTTATCAGTATATGTTCATATATAGACTTCAGTACCATGATCTTATCAAACTATAATCTTCATGGTAGACTTTTTTCTATTGTTGATGAGGAGAGGGAGATTCAACTGCAACTAGAAAAATAAATGTAACTCAATATAAATTTTTAAACTGTTACCAAGTGTTACTGAGTAATTGAAAAAGGTAATAATTAATAAAAGATTCAACAGAATACATTTAACAATAATGATCATACTTGGCAATTAAATGTTTATGTTTAAACCATTTTCCAAGCACTAGACCAAGCATTCTGTCACAGATTTTACTATCAAAATCCGTTTTACAGGTGGGAAAATTGAGACATTAAGTGACCTGCCCAGGGCCACACAGAAATAATATTTCAAGAAAAGTATTTCTGGCTCCCATTCCTA
Organism: Merops nubicus; assembly: GCF_000691845.1. Lineage (NCBI taxonomy): Eukaryota > Metazoa > Chordata > Aves > Coraciiformes > Meropidae > Merops > Merops nubicus. The sequence goes on along the minus strand of NW_008602428.1, from coordinate 17,917 downwards.
TGCTCAGACCAGACCATGCCTCCCTCTCTGACCTACTTTGTCTGCACAGTAAATGTCAAAAAGTGACACCCACCCTACGTGAATTACTAACAAATGATAAAAAACAAAAACAAAAAGGAATACAAACTTTTGATATTTTATGATCAAAATCATACAAGAAAAACTCTAGAAAGCTTCCAAGCATTGTTGCTAATCAGAAATTTACATCACATTTAGGGTATCACTACATAAACAGGTTACTAAGAAGCAAACTAGGGTGTGGATTTACAGCGTGGCAGCCCCTCTGCAGTAACCACCAACACAGAGCTTGTCCAGATGCAAACACAGAGTAACTTAGTCCTTAATGCAAGTCTGGTAAGCTGCTTTGCATTCAGAGCAAGGATAGCACAGGCAGTTACAGCACAGGATCCAGCCTATAACTCAACCCACAATCTAGCTTGCCTCAACGTCAGTACGTTCCCACAGTAAAACACACAGATGGCACTGGAAGACAGGGGTTTCTAACTTTTTTAAAAAAATCATTAAGATGCTTTGTGAATACAACTGAAGTATCCCCACATACCTGTTTACTAGCTGATCAAACAATAAACTCTGATTCAAAGTTTCAAATCTGTTTTTCCTGGACCGACAACTTTTTCTGACTTCTATATCTCCGTTTATGCAAGCATGGTCCCCATCTCCCTTTTTTTCCCCTCGAAGGGGATGGCTTTTGAGAGCTAAGAGAAATTTGTATTACTACTTTAAAATGCAGGCAACAACATTTTCACAAACAAGAATAAAAGAATACTTAGTAAGGACAATAAACCAAAAGTTAAAGAGCACAGTAACATCACCCTCATATTCACTAAAGAAATATATTTTTTTTAATTCCTGTCAAAGTTGTTTTACAAGCTATTTCTTCAGACTCAAGCTTGTTTCTTTATATGATAATCCTCTGATGAAAATTTGGCATTCATATTTTTAAGTTAACAACAATACTAAAAAACAAAACTTGGCCCACATTTTCAATTCTCAGTCTTTTAAATACAGTATGAAAAGGTCAGATACAACATATTGATTTCACAAGCAAATCTATATCAGCTACTCTGTACAGTGCCAAACAAAAAGAGATCCCACTCCTGATTATTCCTTAGGCACCACAATAAATAATAAAACTACCAAATATGCTTAATGGATTAACATTTACACAGAACTAAACAGGACAGAATTGATGAAAAAGGGACACGAAAGACAAAGTGGTTTTTACTCAAGGTGTGCAATGAGATGGCAGGTTTGTAAAGTACAAGCAGATAGGAAAATTGTCAAGGTAGGAGGAGCTGCAGACAAGGCAGGTTTCTCTAAAGCAATAGTAGAGTTAGGTAATGTTAAGATCCACAGACAGCCAAATTTTAAATGAGCAAAGAGAGTAAGGTAAATTAAGGAGACCAGCCAGGAGAGGAGGGCCAAAATTAGTTCATAACAGTAAATTTGGGAATTAAGAAAAACATCAAGATCATGGCCAAGTGGTCTGAATTGAGAAGAGAAATGGACTTTCATCTAAGAATGTTCCCCAAGTCCACAGAGAGCATCCAAGATGTTGACACAAGAAAACTGAGCCAAAAGAGTAACTTTTCTAGTCAAAAGGATCAGTGTAATTGGTAAAGTTATCAAAAATATATGCAACTGAAAATCACTGATATAAAATTGTTAAATGTAAAAGCAGATACAAAAAGGCCCACTGTAATAAACTTACATAAGCTACGTCCATTTGGTAGTGTAGCACCAGGCTGAGAAGTTAACCTAGGAAACAATCATATTAGACACACAAATAATGTTAACACTCCTCGGCCAAGAAAAAGTTACCCAGCGAAAACAAAACTTTAAACACAGAATGTTACATGATAAACTATGACTCCAAAATCTCTGTGATGTGTAGCTTCTGAAGAGCCTGCTTCACGCAGAACACTGGAATGAGCACAAAACTACTGATCACATGAATTCCCTCAATTATTTAAATACCTCTTTTATTAATCCCCGCAATGTTCCCTCATGCCATGTCCTACTATTAACTCTCCCTTTAAGTTTCAGAACAGAAACTTGATATAGCTCTTCAAAGGCAATTATCATTCAAACACTTTGGATAAACTAGTAGAAGCAACATATCTTTTGGGAAATGTCTTAGTGACACAAAATCACTATTAGGCTCAGCACTTTGGATTTTGGCAGAAAAGAACAAAAGAAAGAAAACCCTCAGATGCAAAGGTATGTCACAGTGGGTTCTAAATGAGTAACAACATGAGTTTGTGTCCTAGCCAAATTTCATTTGACACAGTGATCTAAATTCTCCCAGCCACAGTAAATATTGTTTTATTTCTTAGCATTTCTAAGAAGTACAGTACAAGTCTACATTTAGAAACAAAAGAAACAGAAAGTGCATGAGTTTCAATACATTCCTAGATGACCATGGCACACAATACACTATATTTATTCATTCTGTTTTAAAAGGGGAAAAAAACAGATTAAAAGGAGATCTATTTTAAGATTTACATAGTTTTTAAATATCCTTCATCCTAGCAGGCAATAGGCCAGTAGCGAATTGTCTTCCTCACATACAAAGCATTGCAAGAACAATTTTGATTTGCACATGAAGTGTGTATCAACAAAACAATCAGTAGTAACTGAAAGTTCTCTCCCAGGAACATACTGTCTACACTGCCTCATAATTACTTGTAATCATGTTAAGAAACTTAGGAACACAAGAATGATTTGTAAAATATTACTAATCAGAGTTACAAAATTAAACAAATTACTCTCAAGTTATAAAAATGTGACAGAATTAAGGCTATATTTAACAAAATACAGTCATTTACTTGAGTCCTTATAACTAAACAGGGCAAAGAGGCTGAAAACAATGGAAAGGAAGAAACTTGACCATTACCAGCTCCCCAAAGATGATAAAACTGATTTCCTAATTAAAATGTCAGATTCTTCTTTTAAGTCACTAAATTAAGATGTATCAAGAACCTGGAACTCAGTCTGCATCTGAAATAAAATTACTTTCCATTTTTGCACAAATTTGCATAGAAAAGAAAGTGAGATGGGAGGATTGATGCAACCCACGTTCCTAGAGTCTTAAAGAAAATGGTATGAAAATAGCCCACTTCAGAAGTACACTCCTGAGCGTGAGCTACAGCTCATCACAGAGACAGCAGGAGCAGGGAAACGATGCAGGAAGAACTGGCATGGCTTTGTTCTTCTCTTGGCACCCCACGTTACCTGGACTGTCCAGTTGAGATGCTCCATTCCTCTCGCTGCCCAGTACTGCGTGATTTTGATTTGTCTTTGCACACAGGATCAGCATGTTTTGAGGTACGTTTGGCGGGAGGAGATATGTGGCTATCACTCAAACTAGCATCACTACCTTCATCTTTCTGAAAAGAGAAAAAGCATCAGACCATAATTAATTGGTTCATTTGTATATATCCTTACAGAAACAGAGCAAACTTAAGGATAGTAAAAGGGAGTCTCCATCAAACTCTTGGTAACCAGACTGGTATGAAATATTAAAAATGTTTATTGTGAAAACTATGAAAATATTTAAGTTTTTTTCTATAATGTTTTACATTTATTTCTGAACAAGCATTCTGGTTCTCTAACCCACTTTGTTTTACATAACATACATGACACTGTCACTCTTACCTTACTTGCAAAAGTACCAATAGTGCCATAAGGAGAAAAAGGGATGGAGGAAAATTAAGATACTCAGAAACACAGCATGAATTTCTTTTACTGACATTATCTTTGTGTTTAAAATGCTTAAACAGCCACATTATGCTCTTCCTTCCCTCTAAGTTTTGCAATACTTTGTTCCCTTCTTTAGAGTGTCAAACACAAAGCTAGGAGTAACTGAAAGTGGGCTTTACACTTTTACAGCACTTTTTGTCTAATGTGTCAACTAACAGCACTGCACACACTAGAAACACTAGTTTTAACACCTTTAAGAAGCACCTAAACACTAACAGAGGGGGAGTTTCTTGTGCTTCAGAGTGGTAAGAAAGAAGTGGACAGACAGCAAACTTTGGAGGATCTGCTTCTGTTAAGGTGAAGTACCAAAAAAAAAAAATCAAGATATTACAAAACACAAATTTTAGCTTATGGCAAGTCTTGATTAAAAACCTAAATATCCTCTCTTGCAACAACAGAGCAACCAACTTCTGAATATTAAGGTGCAGGAATTGGCAGCAAACACTTAAAAACAGAGGATAATTATACTTATATGCAAGGAGCTAATCATGGAAGTCCTGTTTGCTCAGACATTAAAAACAACAATCTTATTTGTACTCCAGGTAATGCAACATTGTGATGTCTCACATACTCAAGAAAATTTTTTAAGAAGGCTCTTTCTTAAGAGAGGAAGACAAACTACCACAGCACAGTATTTAGAAAGTAGCTAAGCCTAAAGAAATCCAAATGTATGGATGCAGTTCAACAAGACAGCTCAGCACCACTGATCCCAGGGGAACAGCCCATGCTCTCCCCTGCCTGGCTACACAGCATCACTTCCATCTCCTTTGATCTTCTTCTGATGTTCCTCTGACTCACCCATAAACCAAATCAGCTCACAAAAGCTTCAGAAGTTCTTTTCCCTTCTGTTAGATTAGCTTCCTACCTCGTTAGTGAGCTGAATCGTTTCACTGAGGGATCAGACAAGTACAAAAGATAATGCAAGAAAAAATCATGAGGTTAGGATGGGACTGCTGTCTGCAGGAACAGAAAGCTGCCAGTGCCTTAGCATTTTGTCCCCTGATATATATTTTTAACAATTATTATCTAATATTAAATACTTATAATATTGCTAATAAATTAATAGGGTATTCATTATAATATAGTATTTATTAACTGAATAGGTTACATGCTACTATTAATAGTTATAAACACTTTTGAGAATACTAAAAAATACTAAACACTAAACCCACAAAATACTAAAAATTAAGCAGTCTATGTTCACGTCACATTTTAAAAGTAGTTTTAATTTTGATAATTTTTAGCTTGTCAAGGTAAACCCAGGGAAAGAAAGAGGTCTATACTAAGATTCAATCTTAGGACTCATCTAACCCTAGGAAAAAAAAAAAAAAAACACCCACACTTTTTTCTTCTTCATTTCACTTGTTCAGAAGGTACAGCAATGTAACTCTAAATAATATCTATTCTAGAAGATCATAATTAAAACTTTAAATTAGATGAAGCAGGAAGTGGGATCTAAAGCAAAGACTTAGGGTGGTAACAGGGTTAACTACCACCATTCCTAAACACAAAACCTAAGTACCTTGCACAGCCCTGTGCAGCCACTCTGCTGTCTCCCACAGCACCCTGCAACTACCAACCAGCAACTTTTCACACAATGTTAAGAGTGTGCAGGTTCACTTTTGAGAACTGTAAGCATTTCTGTAGCTGCTTTTTGCCTTAATCAGGCACAGGCTCATTTGTGGACTTAAAAGAAATACATCATTGCTAAGGGAATTTTAGTAACCACTTTCTGAAGCTACCAGAGCTACCCTGTGCAGGACAGAAGCAGAGTTTCACCATAAGCCACAGAACCAGTTTTAAACCGGCCGGGCAGGACAGAGAAAATGAAACCAAGAAAGAGGAACGAGCACGTACCGAAGCTTTACGAGGGCTGACATTAAAGCTGTTCTGTGGGCAGTAAAATTAGTAATGCACAAGTTCCTACACTCCATCTCTACCCCTTCCCATGCAAAAATCCTAACACCTTCCTGGTCTCCTGCATCCACCTTTCCCAGCATTTCCTCCAGTCCCCTGCCTCTGGTCCCAAGACTCAAAACTACCTAGTATTCCTCATTTGTCCTATTTATTGGCCAAAGGCAACACAGAAATGTTACTTCTAAGCTATGTGCACACCAAGTAGCCAACTAGCAGATAAAATAAAATATTATCAATTAACCAGGGGACAAATCTGCTACTTCAGGTGTCTCTCTGCTACCGAGTTTCCAATATTCACAAAATTTACAAAAGCTGAGTATCTCTGAGATCTCTAATGCTCTGAGATGAACAGATACTGGCCAACAGTTTCAAAAACTGGGAGGGCAGGCTTGCCATCAATGTGGTCACATCAGTGAGGTTGCCTAAGGAGCCAGACTAGCAATGAAGGGCTTTATGTAACAGAGGCAATCATTTCTGGCTATTCTTTGTTTAGGATATTATTTTCAGTTGAGCCTCAATTTGTCTGCATATGAACTTTACACAGTAACCCAGGAAGTACAAAGACAGTTTGGAATTGAAGACAGTCAAGCCCAAATACTAACTTAAATCAGGACATCTGCTGTAAAAGATGCATCAATGTATACAATGTCTTACTGTGAAGTAGTGGAAGCTACTATGAGGAGAAACCTCTGCAATTTTAAATATATTAAGATTCCAAGCTCTATTTTCCCCATTGACAATCTTAAAAATTCAAGCTCTAGGGAATCACATCACACCTAGACTGCCATCCAGAACTTTCACCTACCTACAGTAAAATATTGAGATGAAGCTTTCATTACACTCAAGAGATTAGGCAAACTGGGATATGCTAGAACAAGAAAATAAATTAGTTTGAGAAGCCTTTACATAAAGCAGTCTATCCACTGCTTCCTCCCACTTACAGCAAAAGACATCTAATGATTCCACTGCACTCAACTTGTTCCCTCAAGTAACTGGGTCTCAAATCATTTATACCTTTAATGATTAAAAATAGTACTTCAATTCCAACCCAGAAACTTATTACTTAACAGTACACACCATGAAAATGTTCTGGGACTGGAAAGAGAAATGTATGATACAAGTATCAAACTTCAAAATTAAGAAATTAATAATGCAATTGCAGAAGTAGGAACCAATGCACTGAACTCAAAGCTCCTATTGAAACACTGGCACTGAAGCAAACGCACTCACATGCTGGGAGAACGCAGAGAATATGAAATAATAAAATCTTAATCATGTCAGAAACTGCCTGAAAGCATACCAAAGCCACAAAGAAAAAGCAAGTACAGAAGAATAAAAAAAAAAATAGTGTATGTAGTGTCTGGAATTACAAAGAGGTAGATAAAATTTAGTGTAATTGTATTGCTCTAACAGAAACAAGAGACCCACCAAACTCCAGCTGTGATCCAGAACAACCAGAATCCAACACAGCTTTTTATGGAAAGCACTCTCACTAATGAGGAGTAAGAAAATTACTCAGGTTAACAGGGTACCATCTCCATGGTCCAGACTGGCAGAACAGAGTCTCCACTATCTTTTGATTCAACAGTAAAGTGGAACATGACAGCTGAATGAATACTGCAAATGAGTTGTTGAGCTAAGACCCAACAGCGAGGGGCTTGCCGCGGTAGTGAGGCAAGCTCTGGTAACACACCTTCACTGAAGGCAGCTGAATGATGGTAGAGATCAACCTAGAAACACCATCTAAAATTAAAAAGTACATAAAGCAACAAAATATATATAGCTGCAGATTATTTCTGTGTTTTCTCTACTTTGTATGAAAAGGAGAAAGGTGGAAAAAATGCTTATTATAATACATACATTCATGAATAATCTACAGTATTACCTTAGTCTCTTCCATATCCATCCCTAAATTTCAAAATAGTAATTTAATACTAACAGAGCTTTAACACCTAGAGACAGGTCCTTAAGTTTTGAAAGAACATAAAGTAGAAATTGATTAATAAAGAAAAATGAGAAATCAGTGAATAAAACCATCTTCTTCCTTCTCAACCTATCCTCTTAGAAAAAAAAGTGACTACACTGATAGAGTCTTTCAAGCATGACTGAAGGACACATACCAAGGTAGTCACAGAATCATAGAATGCTCTGAGTTGGAAGGGAACCTCTAAAGGTCTAGTCCCAACCCCCCTGCAGTAAGCAGGGACATCCCCAAATAGATCAGGTTGCTCAGAGCCCCATTAGGCCTGACCTTGAATGTGTCCAGGGATGTGGCCTCCACCACCCTTCTGGGCAGCCTGTTCCAGTGTTTCACCACCCTTGCAGTAAAGAACTTCTTCCTAATGTCTTATCTAAACCTATCCATCTCTAGTTTAAAACCACTGCCCCTTGTCATATCACTACACGACCTTGTAAACAGTCTTTACCCAAAAGTCTCACCAACAAGGGCTTGCCTTCAAGTACAGCACAGTGAACAGCAAGCTGAAGCATGACAGATGATTAATTCTCAAGTTAAAATACAAAGACTACTTCTAAAATATTGAAGGAGAGAGGGTTTTTTGTTGCCCCTGTTTTTTTACCTTGAATATCCAAGGATACTCCTCACTACACTGCTGGTCTGAATACCCCAAGCCAATACAGCAGTCTGAGTAACACAAGATGAGCACAAACATCTACTGTCATCTCCAACTACATGAATGCAAGTTCACTGAGTTTTTGAGTAAGGTTTCACTTCACAGTCAGACCACAACCACACCTTGCAACTTCTGAAAAACACTCCATCTGGTTTTTCAGCAGTACTGGAACACAGGTATGCAGACATTAATATTTGAGTTATACACCATGGTCAAACTTGCTCTCCTTGCCATAAATTGTGTGTGTCACACCCTTTTTCTAACTCTGCCACTCCCAGAAAGTTCACATGCTTGCTCATGCAACTTCACAAGTCAGACAGGAGGGCTTTCTAGCTCATGTTTTAAACCCTTCAACATGTTTTTCTCTTTTCTATGACCTCTTCCCATGACCAAGACATGAAATTAAGACATAGCATTCTATCTTCAACAGATTGATCTTATTTCTCCTCATTTTTGTAAAAGCACAAACTATTTTAATTACTTTTTCTTCTTGCCTCACTGAACAAGCACAAAACACTCTGAAATTTACTTTTGTCTTAATAATAACAAAATAAATATTTTCAAGATATGTTTTAGTTACAGGTTTTCAAAAACCTGTACTTCTAACTTCAGTTAATTCTTAGCTTCTAATATTTAAAATTAACTTTTCCCTCTCCATTTGACTCTCTGAAAAGACATTTTCAGACATTTTTACTAACTTTGGATCAACTGAGTCCTCGTCTCCCAGCTATTTCTAACAATTTTAAACTTATCTTGTGAATAACGACACATCTTTGCTCAGATATGCCAGACTATTAATAATCTTTAATATTTTAAATGTACATGTGAAAAAAAAAAACCCTGATCTACCTTTTCTCCTATGAGTTCATACAAAATTCTTGTGGAAATGAGTTATCCATTAACAGAAAAAAAAGACACAGGGATATTTAATGCATTTAATAAATATTTTATCTCAAAAGAGTTGTCTTTCCAATAATAGAACTTGCATTCATGAAAAAAATGTGATTGTGTCCCCAGTGTACCAATTAGGCTGATCACTCATCTTTGCCCTCAAATAACTATTCAGTCAACAAGTAACTTGTTTTTTCTGTGTTTAAACTGTGACATCATTTCAAACATACCAATAAGATACACCAAAACACTATCTGTCCACAGATTCTGGGCAAGCCACTTGCTTCCTTGCACATCAATTTCTACAAAGGTAAAAAATACGGATTAAAACATCAGTTTCTACAAATTTACAACATTAAAGGTCTACTTTAAGACCTATGATGAAAGTTAGGTAAGAGCTAGGTATCCTTCCTAATGCATTTTTGGGCTAGGCATACTAAGTAATTAAAAAAAAAAAAATCAAAAGGCTCTACAATCTCTTTGAAATATTTTTTAGTTTCGCTCTTGTTTGGTTCCAAGTTCTAGTAATTAGATCAAACAAATTTTCTACCATGACTGTGATAACATCTGACCAGAATCTAGGCAATCATTGAAATCCTATTTCAAGTTTGGTCTTGGGTTTTTTGTTTGTTTGGTTGGTTTGGTTTTTTTTTTGTTTTTTTTTTTAAAGTTTACCACTCTGCTTTACAGCATCTTAACAAAAAAAAAAAAAAAATGAGTAAGACCAAAACTGTCCTTATGCTCAGTACAAATTTTGAGTAGCTGAAATGCTCTCATCAGTGCACTCAAACTTGGGACCACACCTTGCCTTACACATCTGCACTATGTCCTAATTTCAGGATGACACACTGCACTACCTGCTCTCCCCAGCACCAACACATCCTCACAAGCTCCTCTCCCCACCCCAACCCACATCTTCCTGGCAAATGCCCTTGGCCCCTCGTCTGCGGGAGGACTGATGACCTGCTTGGTGGGAAGTAGTAAGACTTGAAACACTTGTTTGGGGGAACAAGGTACCATGACTCAGTTCCAGGTCACAGCATAATACAGCAGACTGTATTTGTGTCAGTACTCTATGTACTGCTGCATTCTAAACATCTGCCTTCATGTCCTAAAAATCTAGTGTAAGTGTCCTGCCTGTGCCTTCAAATGACAAGAAGCTGGGGGAGGAAAAAAGAGTGTTTGGGTTAAAGAACATTAGCTACCTTCCGAAGGCTTCAAGTTTCATTAAGGACCTTACTGATAGCTTGAAAAAAGACAAAGTTGGCTTCAAAGAACCTATCTTTTGGTAGCAGCTCTCTAATTTCCACTTGTTTGCACACAGTCATTTATCAGACAGTGGCTCCCCACAGGTGTTAAGGAAAAATAACAACTTTCATGCTTAAGTGCTTAATGATCTTGAAATAAACAACTATTACCACTGTATTTCATTGGCAATAATGATAGTAAAGGAGGCCTCAACTGCAAGATCATCTAAATTCTTTTCACATTCAGCTTCTGGGTTATTTTGCAGGAGTTCTTTTAAGTAAACTAAGCTTACATCAATAAAAGCCATTAAGAATATCAAGAATACCATCATCTAGGCATTTTCAGAAGACTGAATTCTTCCCAACTCATTCAGGTGAAAAAAACCTAATTTTTTTTTTTTTTTTTCATGAGATCTGCTTCATTTTTTCAACAGATTCCATCATATTTCCGGGAACTCTTCAATCCTAGAATTCAGGTTATTTAATAAATGTGAAAGTTTTTGAGAAAAGTTAAAAGTTTACAGTCTAAAAATATAGGTAAAAATAGGTAAAAAGACTACCTACAACACCATTTGTTGCATATTTTCACCCTGGCAACCATTCCTCTGTCTCTAACAGAAAAGGACACCTGTTCATATCCAGGCTGAGCGCCTCTCAACACCAATTCAGCTGACACCCAAAAAACTCTTGCCATCTAGAGGCTACTTGTAGGTTCATGAAAGAAAGGGAGAGTGAGCTACAGAGCAGCCTCACTCTGCCAAGCTATGACAGAGCCCACAGATAGCAAGCTGAGGTTTGTCCTTCACCCAGTTACTGCCCTGCTCCAAGCACTTCCACCAGGAGGGTTCCTCTCCCCTCCTTTGTGCCTGAACTGCAAGGAAGGTGACACTGTGAATTTTCAGCTGACAATCACAGCAGAGGGATGGAGGGGAGGCACGGGGAAGCAGGGAGTTGTTGGGAGGAGGGTTAGTTCCAGCTGGACCAGTAACCTGACCCTCATGCAGCTGATCAAATGGCCAGTCAAGCATCAGTACTGGCAAGTCTGTTAACAGCTCACAGCACGTGTGAAATCACACACCTTCAGGAGAGCAAGTCCACTGAGGTCTCTGCTGTATGGTGGTAGAAGTTATTCTAGACGATCCAAATATTGGAAGGTTTTAAAACCACTGATCTTCCTAATTTAACACTGAAGGAATACTAAAAGCAAGCATTTTTAGTCAGAACCATAATAACCATTTCCATTAGTTCCTAGATGCTGTTGACAAAGACTTTTAAAGCCAAAAATATATTTAGGTAAACATGCAAGAGTGATTACAGTTCAGAAGTGGAAAAAATGAAAACACTCTACTTTTTTTCCTTCCCTCAGTCCTCAAAAATCCATCTTGTTTCTGCTCAAAAATCCCATCCTAAACTAAGTCTGGAAAAGGTGTCCTCCTTTTAGTACTACTATAAATTTAAATGAAGAAGTAGAATTATCAGAATGAGGATAGTAAGTAGGAGAACAGAGAGAACCCTTGAATCAGAGGGTCCTCCAAGGTTTGGGCATGACCAGGTCTTTGGCTCAGTAAACTAAGCAGGGAAATGTCTGTAGCAAGTGAAGCTACAGGTAGGTGGCCTTCTGCATGAAAAAAAACCACTTCTGCACCTCTAGCTACAATGCACCTGAAGACAGTATTTCAAAAGAAAAAAAAATAAACAAATTACAATTGTGCAAAATTGTTACATTAAATGTTAAGATTAATGTATTGAAATTTAAATCGTAATAAAAACATTCAAGGTCTGAAAGATAAATCAGAGAAATAATATCAGGGTAGTTATTAAGTATTTGGAATGAGGGATTGCTGAAGCACAGCAACAAGATTTCAATGCAAGTAATCTCTTCCACGTGTGCAGGAAGAACAGCTTCTTCATTTCAGGTTATTCAAATAGCTCAGCTCAACTACTTATCCATTTAAAATGAAGCAACTCACTGGAAGCTGAAGAAAAGCAAAAAGCCCATTTTGCAAATTATGAAAATCCCTCAACTGACGCATCTGCTCCAAGTGCAACTGGACATAAACTTTCCACCAGAGCTTTACATTAGTTTCATCACTAACACAGTACTAGAAGCATAAAGATAAAACCACAAAAATCAAAATAGGCTACAAAAATTACAGAACTTGGAAGAGCTCATAAATGCTGGTAGAGGCCAACGCTACCTCTCCTTTCTGTCTGGTTCAACTGGAGCTGAAGGTATTATAGCATACACATACTCAGCAGCACCAAATGGGAAAAGCTTATGGGAGATAATACATTCATCTTACAACTGGTTGAAAAGAGGCCTATTTTAATAGTTACCAAGCAAGAAGAAATTAAATTTATTCAAGAAAAGAGTTCAAACAAGAATAAATGCAGAACAACACTCGAACAATTTAAAGCAAAATTAACGGTTAAAATAAACCATGAAAATCCCATCAAACGTGATTAAGGCAACATTTCAAGAGTAAACTCAGAGACAGAAAAATGGTTCAGAAAATAACAGCAAAGCATAAGGAGTACCAACAAAAAGGCTGAAGAAGGCTGACAAAATATCATCAGTTCCTTTAGCAATAAGTGGGTTCATGAGCGATATTACCTACACACAAAGTAACACATTAAAGCTAAAGCATCTAATAAATGATCAGCCAACTTTGAAATGGTCACAACTATAAAAGTAAGAGCAGTGAAAGCTTCAGCTCACTGACACCTACTTGCTGGGTACTTGGGTTTGAGGAGGGTTTTATAAAGTTTTATGCAGAAATAGTTTTAAGCATCATTAGATTGGGATGAAAACTTGTCCACAGTATACAGCAAATAACAATTTAGGGCAGGATGTGCAAAACTATACCACATCCAACTGAAACTGCAGGGGGATGGAGGTGATCGGAATGTAATTACCTCAGCTAATTATCTTGCATAACCTCAAGCTGTATGCCACTCTTGCAAAACCATCATGGGATCTGTCACGGCAATGGGTTAAAGCCTTCTGCTTTAAGTTTGAACTGAGAAGCAGCAGTTGGAGAAGCAGCTTTTATTAATATTACTTTGGGACAAGCCCAATATGCAGAGGAAGCAATGCAGCACACCAAACATCAACACCATTTCCTGAGTATTCTTTGGAGGTCTTACTCACTCACTGGATTAGTCCTCAGATTGCTTCCTTTTAAGGCCTGTAACAGCACAACAGCAAAGACAGCTGGCTTCAAGCAGGACACACAACTGCTCACGGAGCCAGCCCCGTGCCCTCTGGAGGTGTTCTGACTCCTGATAGTGGCCCAGGCCCATTTGGCAAGGTACAAGAGAAGAATTCAGACTCAAGACACCCCTTTGGGAACGTCGAAGGATTACAAATGCTGACTGTATGTTATTTTGACAGAAACTTGGACATAGATTGCTTCCAACAATTGCTCAATTTCCCACTGTTCACAGATGTATTAATACCACGCCACCAAGGAACAGGCTGCACGATCCGTCGTAGATCACTGATTTTCTCCTGCTAAGTCCCAAAAGAGCAGCAGACAGCTAAACCAGAAAGAACCCGACATTTCAGTGTGCCCTGAAAAGATGAGCTTCCCTGGGACTCTTCCTTTAAACAGAATTGTTTGGAGTAACTTCACAAGGCTCTGTGTCTTCATGATGTATTTCAAAGAACTGTAAAAGCGTTAGCCTCCTCACCTTTACTGATGTTACTGTAAACTCAAACAGTAACACAAGGCAGTTCTTTAAAAACACAGACATTTGAGAGAAACTTTTTTCTCCTGAAGAGCCTTACACGTGGGTGCCTGGCAAGTGTAGTTTTTCCAGCATAAGGAGGAAACTCTGACTTCTTCTATAGCTTTATTGTAAACTGCAGAACATCCAGAACACTGGAAGACACTTTGCAAAAACAAAGAAAATATGCCAATCTGAATCAGGCTTTCATAAAGGAAAAATATAATTTTTAGAAAGCTCTAAGGGGTATGTTTAAGCTAGTATATAAGAGAAATAATTTTTTAAGTTCACTTTGAATGTTTTCAACAGCTGGCCACTAAAGACGTTTCAAGGAGTAAAACGTAGCAATGAGCTTATGCTACAAAAGCTGTATTATCATCCAGAAACCCCAAAGAATACCTATTGTTACAGGCTGAGAAATTACAGGAAGAGACACTGAAATACACTGGTGTTACAGAGCACAGCAATGCTGCTTAGCTGTACACCTTCCCACTCTACAGCACTCCATGTCAGGCCTGGAGTCCGTGTCTGCTCCTGTCAGCAATTAAGTACAATGGAGAGCTCTAGGTTGCCACCGAGCAGGCTGAAGGATGCTGGCAGCGCTACTTTTAGCTCGGGTCGTGTGTTACAATTATCACAGTGCCCTCAAGTAGCTCTTAAGGCACTGCTAATGCTTTCTTGGCTAATTAAATTAAGCTAATCTTGTATACATTTCTAAAATGTCTAACTAATATGCCGACGTGACTTAAGAGTGTTTATTTCACAATACGTTCACTGTTTTTCTTGATTGATATTTTTTGTTTTCAGATGACTGAGAACAGTGATTTCCATGGCCAAATTGGTGTTACCAACAATCACAACTCAGTATCTGAAAACATCAGATATCAGTAAAACTGGAACACAAATTTAACCAGTTGTGGTCACAGGATCCTCAATTCTTTCATACTATGAATGAAGTCCACTGAATTTATAAGCCTTGTGTTACAATTCTGTTTCTGAAAACTGGAAGAGACTGATGCATTTTTCTTGCCAGAATGGTTTACTATAAAGCCACAGCACTTCCCAAGGCTCAATACTAGAAAGAAAGAAAAAAAAATCTCCTAGCTATAAAGACACAATATAAATTTATGTCAAGATAACCTCAATTTCAATTAAATAGAAAATTGCAAATCAATGCTGGAAATGGGAAGAAAACACAGCCCGGTTTTTCCTCTCCGTACCCTCTCTGTGCACTCTGCTATGACATCATTCCAGAGCATAAACTTCTTGGCTCCTTGATCCATTTAGTGAGGGATTTTGTTCATTTTAATCTGGCTTCTGGTCAGTGAACACACATGTATTCATCTCAGTCGCTGAATGCACAGCCGCCAGTCAATAATTCAAAACAGTTTACTTCTCAAAGACTGATGTCATTGCTTTCTCCACCATGAGCAACTACTGTAAAGGGAATACAGCGAAGATGATAAAGGCATTTAGACTATTATAGCCCATTTCCACAGAATGTGTGTTGCTTCCAGATTCAGATCAAACAAAAATGGATACTATTAATATGTTACTCAACATAATACCGAACCAGAATACTGGAAACTTGGTCAAGTTCTTGGGAGAGGAGGGATTCAAGCCTATCCTAAACGTATGCAAAAAAACTCCATATATATATATATATAACCAGAAAAAAAGACAAGAGATAGTGAAAAAGGAAACTGATATCAAAGAGGAGGAAGGCAACTCCTAATCCCTCATTTGGTCTAATCAGCATCTTGCAGGATGCCATTAGAGTACTAACTCAGTTTTTGTTGCTAATAAGGAGCAAACAGATGATCTGGTAAAATACACTCTGAAAGGTAATTTACAAGCATTGCCACTGAAGAGCATTTCTCTGGGAGTCCCAAGTCAAAACGTTTGTGGAAGAAAACCAAGTCACACAGTGCAAGTGAGAAGTGTGCCACCTCTGCCAGAGCTCCAAACTCTAGCTGCCCATTAACCCGACTAACTGCTGGTAGTAAGGCTGCTTTCCTGACACGACACCCGAAAGACTGCAAAAGGACAAACTTCTCCAGTCAGCTCTGAAAAACAAAACAAAACAAACAACAAACCAACACCAAACATACAACTGCAGGAAAATGATCCCAGCACGCTTTCTGCAGAGACCACAGCCTCACTCTCTGCCTCCCGACAGCCACTTCCAAAAGCAAAGCCTTTGTCTTCCTACTGCTATATTATTCATGTTCTGATCACTGAAATCCTTCTCTGGCACTACTTCAAGAAGGCTCAAGAGTCCAAGAAGATGCTATATCACTGGCAAACACCTCTGAAGAATAAAAACAGTTCTACAAAGACAATTTTAAAATACAATGTGAGATATATATATATAACAAAATTCACTAGGGGAAGGAGAAAAAAAAAAACCTTCCTTGATAACGTCTGCTCATCTTTGGCAATCACACCTTAAAAAAAAAAATTCCATCTCAAACACATTAGATTTGTTGTGAAGTGAAATAAGTCCATTCCCCTACACCAAAATACACACTTAACTTCAGAAGAAATGCTTTTTTTAGAAACACAGTCAATATTCTGGGATGCATTTACAGATTTTATTACAGTATTTTGCACTACCTCCTTCCCTTATACCATGACAATAACATAATTTAAACATTTGAATGATCTGCAGTATGAAAATACTATGCACAGATTAAAAGTATTTCGAAAGAAGCCCAAACTATTTCTTTTTTGCAACAGCAAACTCCCTACAAAGCAAGCTAGTAAGGGTTACACCAAACTTTGCTTCACAAACCACAAGACCCACAATATGAATAAATAGAAACTGCAGACTAGAACAAGAAGAACAGCTTTCTACAGCTACAGTGCTGCACCCCCATGAGTCTAATGAAATTAAACAAGGAAGAAATAGGCAACAAAGAAAAGTAAGGTGGGGGGAAGAACTGTGAAACATGAAAGACTGAAGAAGCAAAGAAAGTACAGACTACAGTCAGTGTTTTGGGTTTTCTTAGTAGTTTAAAACTGAACGGATGGGGCAAAAGGTCTTCTGCCAATTTCAGGCATCATCCTTTTGATATGTCTCTGGCTGCTATCGCTGGCTTTCTACCTGATTAACTTCCCTCTTAGCAGAGTCTGGGACATGGTCAGTTGGTGCATGACTATCAAACGCTCTGACCCTCAATCTTCACTTCCATATTTACATTGCTTCTAACATACATATCCAGGTCAGGCAACTATAACCACTAGCCTAAATCTTCAAAGAAATACATTAAGTTTATCCAGGAACAAAAGCTCTGTCTACAATTAAAAAAAAAAAAAAAAAGCAGTTGTCAACAAATCTGTTTAGAGACAAAAAGGGGAAAAAAGAGGCTACCGAATTCTTTCTTCCGATTAGAATTCATCAAATTTTAGTTTTCCAAATGAGGCTGTAGAGTTTACTTGCCATCAGACCGTAGAACCGAAACTGTTAGAGTAAGTCATGTTGGGAAAACATTCAACTTAAACATGACGGCAAAATTACGGTCTCCGCGCTTGGGGCGGGGGTGTCACGGACACGGGGGACCTTTCTCAGACACCAGCTTCCTCCCGTGGAGGCCGCCGCGAAGACCCGCTCCAGCCGACCGGGGGTCATTTAGGGAAACGGGGAAGAGCCAAGGCAAAGGGAACGAGAATTGCGAAGTTGCTGCAGGCACAGCTCGCAACTTTTGTCTGGCGGGC
>NW_008602427.1:7691-13511 GCF_000691845.1 Merops nubicus | reverse complement strand
CTGGGGTGGTTGTGACCCAAGGGCAGGGCCCAGCTTGAGAGCTTGTGGGCCTTGCCTCGAGGCAGAGATGGTCACTAGATGCCACCTAGAACTCTGGCACAAGCAGACGGTGCCTGTTGGCTGGGCTTGGAGGCCAGGCTGCTGTTGATGTCCTGGTTGTGTGCCCTGGTATTTCCTGGCACAGCGTGACGGGCAGTCTGGAGGCAGAGGAGGACCTGCTGCTCCTGTGCTAGCATAGCTGAAGTGCCAGGTGATGAACGCCTCTGGCTTCGGCGTTGGCGAGGGTGGCACCCGTTACACCCCCGGGGCCATCCCACAGGGAGAGCAGCCCCAGGGGGGACCTGTCTGAGAACAGGAGGGGGGTTTGGGCCTCGTTACGAGGAGCACTTGTCTAAAGGTGGCTCTCATAAGGTTCTTCTTGCTGATGGTGTCTGTAGCCCAGAGAGCTCAGAGGACTGGGACAGTGTCCTGCCTTCCAGGTGGAGTTTGTCGAGCACCCAGTGTCCCCCGTGTTGTTACTCACCTGGTGGTGTGGGCAGGCACCTCTGCAAGGACTTCTCCTCTGTGCTTCCCCAGCTGCTGTGCCCAGGGGCAGAGCCCGGCTCCCACGCGGTGGGAGATTCCTGCCAGGACATTCCACTAACTGCACTGAAGTCCACTCCAGCTGAGGGAGAGGGCAACATGGCAGAGTCAGGGGATGGTTTGGCTTGGAAGAGACCTGAAAGATCATCTTGTTCCAGCTCCTCATTCTGCTAGATCAGGTTGTTCAGGTTGCAGAATCCTGGGCTCCAAGTGGACCTGTCTGTGCTGCCGCCTGGTGCAGCGGTGTGCCCTCGAGCCGCCAAGGGCCTCGCTGGGGGTGGGTTCTGCAGCACCAGCTCTCGGGGCTGTGCCCAGGTGAAGCCCGTGGGAGCCAGAGATGGGCCCTGGCACCCGTCGCTCAGGCTGCGAGGCCCTGGGAGCAGCAGCAGCAGCCGCTGAGCTCCTGGCGCCTCCTGCTTCCGAGTGTGCCTGGCAGAGCTGGCAGGAGCTCAGAGCTCAGCCCCTTCCTGCTCAGGTGTCATGAAGTAAATTTTCAGAGCAAAAATAAAGTTTACAAAGACCAGTTCACACTCCAAAAAGTGATGGTTTAGTGAAGGTATGAAGCAAACGTTACCACTGAGAGCTTTATGCCACAGCCTCCCTCTGCTCCCTGCCCTGTTCACCTGAAAAATGCCATGTTTTAGTTGTGTTCTGCCAGTGTCTGTGCCACAGAAACACACAGCATCCAAAACACACCCGCTTTTCTGTGCTGCTGGATGCAAAGGCAATGCACACCTGGGGGCAGGCAGGTAGAATGGGGGATTTCTGAAGGTTGGTGGGTTTTTTGCATGCAGAATTGAAGGAGCAATTGGTTTCTAATTTGAAATAAGGGTATTGATTTCAGAAGTAGGTGCTTTTGTGAGACCTGCTGTCCTGCCACTCAGCTGTTCCTTACTGCCAGCACGACGTAGGAGAAATAGTTGTCTCTCGCCTGATTTGAAAGTGATGGCCACGTATGGGCTGTGAGCATAATTTGAAATAAGGGTATTGATTTCAGAAGTAGGTGCTTTTGTGAGACCTGCTGTCCTGCCACTCGATGTAGGAGAAATAGTTGTCTCTTGCCTGATTTGAAAGCGATGGCCACATATGGCCTGTGAGCACTTGGGTGCCCTTGCTCAGTGGACTTTCTTGGCCGTTGAATGCCCTAACCATAGAAAGAGTAATTTGTTTGACCTGATGTTGGTGGTTATAAACCAGCCTGGTGGGAATGGAGGTGCCACAAGTGTTCTTGTGCTGTATCACTTCTCTTGGAGCGAAGGCACTTGATGCTGAGGAGGCTTAGGCAAGTTTTTAGTTCGCAGCAGGGCCAAAGGAGTCTCGGGCTGTGGCAAACAGACTAACTCTCTGCCTTCTTTCTTTCTCCTGCGTGTTCTGCTGGTGCAGAACGAGCCAGAGCCGGCCGTTCGCAAGAGCTACCAGGCTGTGGAGAGGGATGGGGAGATCATCCGCGTGCGAGACACCGTCCTCCTGAAGTCAGGGCCCCGCAAGAAGTCCATGCCCTACGTGGCGAAGATATCAGCACTGTGGGAAGACCCCAAAACAGGTACTGTGCCAAAAGAATGGGTGTTGCCTCTGTGCTTGACAGATGAGGGTGAGCTGGAGCTGGGCAAGCCGTGGATCTCAGAGCTGCAGGGGTGTTAGGGTCCTCCACTGCTGCCAGGCCGGGTGATGAGGAAGAAGAGGTGAGCTCCATGGTTTTTGTTCAGAGTGTTCCAGGAACAGAACACTCTAATCACTAGCCTGAGACTGCTAATCAGAATCTTCCTGGTTGAGGAAGCACATAGTATCTGCCAAGTGCCCATCTTAGCAACAATCTCCTTCATTATTTCATCGCAATGGACATCTCTGGAGCTGCTCTTCACCCAAATGCTCCATCCAGCACCTGGGCTGGGAGCTGCTGTGGAGCACGGGGTCTGCAGAGGACCCAGGCAGAGGTGGTGACTGGAGCACTGTGGTTTTGGTGTTAAGGTCCCGTGTCTGATGAGCAATACCTGAAGGTATAGGAAGCTGTGCCAAGTGTTGTAAAGTGCAGGTCTTGCCTTAAAAAAAAAAGAAGAAAGTTCTGTGTAAAAAGTGATCACCATGTGGGGAGACCCATCTGGGTCCCTCCAGCCTGTGATGCAGTTCTGTCATGAACCTGGGAGTTAGCTGAGCTTTGGCTGAGCATCTTCTCCATCCAGATCTGAGTGGATACTTCTGTCAGATGGAAGAAGTTTTGTTGCTGTTTTGTGCCTGAGCTTTTTGTGAGGATGTAACACAAGTCAGAGGGGGTGCAGGTGTAAGGGAATAGCAGCACCGACTGCATACAGAGTCAACAAAAGGACACCTAGAGCAGCATGAAACATTTATCATGGCACAGCTGCCTCTGCGTGGGCCTGTGGGGAGGGAGGGGGTGAAGCAGGAGGAGGGAGGGGTGGGTATTAGTGGGAAAACACGACGAGAAGACTGAGGCTTGACTTATTTTAATGGATGTGCTTGCAGGGGAGCTGATGATGAGCCTCCTGTGGTACTACAGGCCGGAGCACACTCAGGGAGGCCGCAACGCCAGCATGCACCAGGTGAGCCCGGCCTGGGGGTCCCTCCCTGCCCCCGGGGTGGCCTCAAACTCGGGGGGCTGAGCTTCCCTTCGGAGTGAAGCGCATCTGCCTCTTGGCTGGGGTGCAGCTGTGCCCAGATGTGCTGCAGTGCCATCCTGTGGGTGGGCTTTGCCTGCCTTACTGCCCTGGGTAGCAGCTCTGGGCTGTAACAGAAGCTGCTGCGTTTTTCACGTGGCCACCTCTGAAGTTTTAATGTCTCTTCCTTTAATCTGAGAAAATCCTGCACATTGAGTGAAAATTTGCCTCAGAGTAAGGAAGGGTGAGTTCATGCTGGCTCAGGATTGGGCACCTGTCCAAACCAGGGCTCCTGACTTCCCCACAAGTGCAGAGCTCAGTGCAGCAGCTCCTGGTGCAGTTCTGCACTGGAGGACCTCTGGCATGTGCTGCCTTTTCATCGTGAATCCCCGAATCTGCTGCTTCAGCTCCTGAAACTCCTTTGGTCTGAGCAGAAATGTGGAGGCATCATCCTTCCCCTGCTTAGAATTCTGATGAGAATTGAAGAGTGACTCAAGGATGTTGTGCCAGCGTAACAGAGTTAAAAAAACACGTGGATCATGATGATTTCACACCTTGCTCTGCTTTGGATGGGCCTCTGTTGGGTGACAGAACAAGCTGGTTTTAAACTGGGAATGCAGAATTTATGGCTGTTCTCAGCCCACCAAAATATTTGTTGCCTTTTTCCTGGTTTTGTTTTGTTTTTTCTTTTCTTCCTTTCTTAAGCAGAAGGGGAGGAGGGGGCAAGAGCAGGACTGGGGAAGAGCAGGGGAGTTGTACCTGCCCGGTTTGCAGGGCACAGATGGATTTCTGAGCCAGCATGTGGCACCGCTCTGGTTCTCGGGGCAGCGCCAGTGCTGGGGCTGTGGCTGGGAGGAATGAAGCTGGTTTTTCACACACCTCCTTGATTGCACAAGACTGCAAATGAGAAAGTGCCGTTTGGGGCTGAGGAGCTGGGCCGGGCTTGCCAGAGATGACTCAGACAGTTCTGGCCCAAGGAGCAGGGCAGAGCCCCGAGGTGCAGGAGTAGGTGTGGCATTTTCAGTTTCTCTGATTCAGCATGTCCCCAAACGGTGACCCCTTTGGGAGTCCTCCCTCCCCGCCGCCTTCCTCGGGGCTGTGAGCAGAAACAGAGCCTGCAGGTAATGCTTCCAGACCTGTGCAGGGCACCCCGATTCCCAGAGATCATCTCTGCTGATCTAACCACACCTGAAATTCTTCCCAATGGCTCCGTCGGGGTTGCCCCATATCTAACCAATCCTGCCTGCTGCAGAGCCAAGTTTCCTAAATTACCCTGGGAAAAAAGTCTATTGCTGCTTCCCTCACTGAAGCAGTGAATTTTAACTGAATTGGAAAAGAGGCAGTTCCTTTAGCTTTGATACAGAGGTGGATTAGGAAGACTGGTCGTGCAGGGCAGTAGTAAAGGCAGCAAAGTGCTGTTCAACCTCCAATTCTTAGCTCTAGAAATGAATTCAAAGCGTTTCTAAACAGTAGGGAAAATGAACAAAACCATCCTCAGGAGCTTGGAGGAGCGTGTGGGTGGGGAGAGCTCCGACCTGCCTGCAGGAGCGTTGCCCACTAGGTTTACTCAATGTGGTCTGAAGGCTCCTTGCACGTGGAGTCTGTGCCACAGGGTCAGATTTTGGGTAAGCTGGAGCAAAGGCACCCCTTGCTGGGGTTTTCTGAGGCTCTGCAGCACCTCCCCTGAGCAACTCAGCCTTCCTCCCTCTTGCCTGTCTCGTCATCACTTGCAGGCATTGCAGTAGTGCTCTCAAAATGCTGCTTTTATTTTTCTCCAGTGCAGCATTGCAGAAGCTCAGTCCCGTGGGACACCTCTCAGCGGTGGCCACAAGCTGTGTCCTCCCCAGGAGGAGAGGGGAGGCTGAGAGGTGCAGCTGCTGGGGGCCTGGGCTGAATGGAACGTTGGCAGCGTGTGGGAGGTTTGGACACGTGGCCTCACAGTGTGCTGGGTGGTGTTTAAGTGATGGGAGAAGGAACTCTCAATGCTTTGCTCACATATTGGTGGATGAAATTCTGGTGCACTCTATACCTAGGTCCCAAAACACCTGGAAGGTGTCTGGATTGTGTGAAATACTGGCTCTAAGGAGTATCTGCTTTGATAGACTCCCCTTGACGGTGATGGGTGAAGGTGTGGAGCTGGTGCTGGCTCCCTGGGGCTCCTGGCCAGCTGGGTGACCTCCTCCCTCCTTCCCTTGCAGAACGAGATCTTTGCATCCCGGCATCAGGATGAGAACAGCGTTGCCTGCATAGAGGAGAAGTGCTACGTGCTGACCTTTGCAGAGTACTGCAGGTAGGTGGTGCTCTTAACTTGCTGTTCCTGAAACCCCCTTCTGTCTCCAGCTCTTGTCACTCTTCCCGTTTCCAACCATCACCCAGCAGAACTTTCCCAGCCCTACAGACCTCGGTCTGGCTGCAGCTGGGTCAGTGACACTCGCTCTGCATGCAGGTTTGGTGCTGCTTCCACTCCAGATCCATCACCTGTCTGCTTTTTGTTGCAGAGTCATAGAATCATTGGGGTTGGAAGAGACTTTTAAGATCGAGTTCAACTGTTCCCCAGCAGTGCCAGGTCCCCACTGCCCCGTGTCCCTCACCCCACATCTCCACGGCTTGGAAACACCTCCAAGGG
>NW_008602427.1:3297-7595 GCF_000691845.1 Merops nubicus | reverse complement strand
CTTGCCGTGTTGCTTGTTCCTGGGGAGAAGAGCCCGCCCCCCCCCCTGGCTCCAGGCTCCTGTCAGGAGCTGTGCAGAGCCAGAAGGTCTCCCCTGAGCCTCCTTTGCTCCAGGCTCAGCACCCCCAGCTCCCTCAGCTGCTCCTCCCCACACTTGGGCTCTAGACCCCTCCTCTGGAGTACATGAAGTGTATGTATGCTGCCAGAGGCTTGCTGGTACTTGTACTTGCATGACCTTGTCCATGTGCAGGCATCTGTGAGGGACAGTGCAGGAGAACCCGTAACTTGGAGCTAAGAACAAAACAGGGCTGGAAATCATCCCTGTACCTCCTCCCTGTGGCCCACGGGTGCCAGAGCTGGGCAGAGCCCCTGCTGCTAGACACTGGGGCACTGAGTGAGGCTTTTGCTCTTCAGCTCTTGCAGGCTGAGTGGGGATGTTGTCAGTGAGAACGTGGAGCGTGGCTCTCCAAGGCTGCCATCCCTTGGTGGATGGGCTGGCAGGGTGGAATGAGAGCAGGGGCTGGGTGGCTGCACAGATCTGTAATGCAAACAGTGCATCTAAGAATCTCCTCTGGTTTTCTGAGGAGTTTAAATCTCTCCAGTTCTGCTGGGTGTATCTCGTTGGCTGCAGTCTTACCGTGGCAGGGATGTTTAAGCCCTGCTGCTCTCGTTGTACTCCTGCTCTCCTAGCCTGGAGCTCTGCTGTCTGAATTTCTACAGACTCTTTATAAGCTGCTGAACGTTGCTCACTCTTTTCAAAATCCTATTAAACAAACAAACAAACAAAAAACCCAGACCTGAACCAACCAAAGCCAGCCCACCAAAACCCCCCAAGCTTTGGATGCAAACAGCTCGTTTCCTTTCCAACAGCCCAGTCCCTGGAATAGCTGTTGGCAGGAGTTTTTTTGTGCTGTTGTAAGGTCACCTTTGAGAGATGTTCCCTGAAGGCATCCTGAATTCTTCATTTGCCTGAAGAACAGCCTGATGCATAAGCCTTTTCTGGGGCTAATTAACAAAAATGAGGCTAAAGTAGTAAAAGGAAGATGGATTAATTGCAGTTGGTTTTTGTGCTGTACAGCATCCACTGGTGTAGAAATAAAAACAGTTGTGCTGCTTCCTGTGGTTCAGGGTGGGACCCAGAGCAGCAGCTACTTCATGTCCTCTTGAGCAGAGCTTAATTCTCCTCCACACTCCTCCTCTTCTACCTTGTCCTGGGGCAGCCACGGTTGTGGCTTTTGGTGAGACACAAACCATGGAAGGTGAAACAGGTTAGGAGCTGACCTGCTAGAAGGCAGCTCCGTGGAGAAGGACCTTGGAGCTCTGGTGGGCAGTAAGTTCACCATGAGCCAGCAATGTTCCTTTGTGGACAGGGAGGACAATGGTCTGCTGGGGTGCATGAAGCAGAGCATGGCCAGCAGGTTGAGAGAGGTTCTTCTCCCTCTCTGCTCTGCCCTGGTGAGGCCACCTCTGTCTGGAGTGTTTAGTCCAGTTCTGGGCTCCCCAGTTGAAGGGAGACAAGGAGCTGCTGGGGAGAGTCCAGAGGAGGCTACGAGGAATGATTACGGGACTGGAACATCTCTCTTAGGAGGAGATGCTGAGAGCCCCAGGGTTGTTTAGTCTGGAGAAGAGAAGCCTGAGAGGGGATCTGAGCAATGTTTATAGATATCTGAAGGGTGGGTGCCAAGAGGCTGGGGCCAGACTCTTTTCAGTGGTGCCCAGTGACAGGACAAGGGGCAGTGGGCACAAACTGGAACCCAGGAGGGTCCACCTGACCAGGAGGAGAAACTTCTTTGGTGTGAGGGTGATAGATCCTGGAGCAGGCTGCCCAGAGAGGTTGTGGATTCTCTTCCTCTGGAGAGATTCCAAACCTGCCTGGACACCATCCCCAGCCCCACCACGCCGGGATTCTGTGGAACATGTCCATGCTCACTCTTCTAACCAAACTGTGTTGCAGATTTTGTGCCTTGGCAAAGCGTCGAGTCGAAGGGATCCCAGGCAGGAAAACCATCATGGTTCCTCCCTCGGAGGAGTACTCCACCCCTCTGCACCGCAAGGTGCCCGAGGACACTGACCCCGAGCTGGTTTTCGTCTGTCGTCACGTCTACGACTTCAGACACGGGCGCATCCTGAAGAACCCGCAGTAGCACCCTCCTGGGGCCTGGGACCCCCCGTGCTGCGGGGGGCAGAGTGCCCAGCACCCCTCCCTGGGAGCCGGGGCAGAGCCGGGCAGAGCCCCGCCGGGCGGGCGGCGGTCGAAAGCACAGCACTTCATGAAAAGCATAACTGAAAATATATACCTATAAAATAAATATATGTATATAGATATAGGTACTTGCATATGTAAATCTATATCTATATATGTATCTAGAGATGCATATATCGGGAGGGTTTGCAGGGGATAAAAGCCAGTAAACTGAGTCTGGAGCCATCGCTGCTGGGGCTGGAGGAAAGGTGCAGGAGGGAGCTTGGTGTGCTGCACGAGTCAAGCTGTGACCGTTCTGTGGCTCCCCTGCCCAGGCGTGACGCCTGGGGTCTCAGACGGCGCGGCGGGGCACGGGGGGTCCCTGTGTCCTGCAGGGCGGACTCTGAGGATTGCTGGTGGGCCAGAGGAGCTGCAGAACACAGCCCGTGCTTGGGCAGCCGCGGGGTGTGGAGCAGCCTTGTGCCGTGCCTGGGGAGGCTCCACGCCATCAAGGGAAGAGGCAACCCCTATTTTTTTTTTCCCCCTCATCTTTCTCTTCTCCTCACCTCACTGTTCTGTGTTTCACCACCTGGACTGGGGCTCAGCCAGATTCGTGCCCCTGGCCATGCCCCCAAGGACCCCCCATGCGTTGCTCTTGGGAGCATCCCAGTGGGCTCCCTGCCTTCCCTCCTCCCTCCCCACTGTTGCTTTTCCTCTCGTAGCACAGAAGTGGGTTCACTCTTTCTCCCCAGTTTTTCCTGTAACATCATTTACAGTCCCAGTATAACCCCGTATGTCTTGAAAAAGGGACTGGAAAGGGAGAAATTGGTGAACAGAAACTTGCTTCAATGTGAAGCAGCCAGAGGGGGAAACGACAAGCCCCTTTCTTGAGTGTTTTTGGCTTTTTTAAATTGTAAGCCCCCACTCCTTAGGTGAGGTTCCCCCCGGGCGTGCTGCTGAAGCCCTCTGCCCTGCAGCCTCCCCCTCCAGACCCCGCGTGGCTGAGCGAGCTCACCAGAGTGGCCTCGTGGCTCCCCACAGGAACTGAGCCCCAGGAGGGGCTGGCAGCGACCCGAGCCCTGCAGATATCGCCTCTTGCCTTACGTGTACAGACCCTAGATAGACCTTGGTTTATCTTCACGCAAACTGTTGGAGTTAATTCTAAAGCAAACCAAAGGACGACGTAACAGTCCCTTGAGTCACTCGCCCCAAGCTGGGAGTCCAGTTCTAGATTGCACTAACGAAGGAGAACCGACACCGTCTCGGCTGGAGTTGCTCTGTGAAGTGAGAGATCTGCATTTTTCCCGTCTTCTGGGGCTCCTGAATTCGCGTGGAATGGTGGAAGTGTTCACACTGCTTTAGTGCTGTCCTGCCAGTGGCAGCAGCTCTGCCTGTGCTCCCCGCAGACGCCGGCACGGTGGGAATGGAGGCTGCAAAAACCCCCCAGCACCAAATCCCTTCCCGGAGAGAGCTGTTAGTGCAGGAGTTCTTGCTCTACATACCAAAGAGGGGAAGGTGGCTGGAAGAGAGGAGATGGTGAGATCTGGCACCTGCCCGGGCCGTGAGCAGGGCACACGTCTCCCTGCTGTCGATATCAACTCCTGCTCAGTGCTGCAGAGGATGCTGGAAAAGCCCCTTGTTACTCTTGCCAGTGCAGCCCAAGAGAAGAAGGAGGTCTGAGCCCGGTGTGCAAGCGAGAATTTGCGGGTGAAGAATCTTATTTATACCTCAAGGTACTGTTGGTGTCGAAGCAATGGCTCAGATTTCTCCTTCACAATTACCTTGGGCTCTGGGGGTCTCTTGGAGCGACACGGTTGGGCTGGTGGTGCTGAGACAGGATGGGGTCGGGAGCACTCTGGGGGCTCGCGGGTGGAGGTGCAGGGGGGTGTTGGAGAAGGTGGGCTCTGATGCTGCTGGGAGGGCTCTGCTGGGTGGTTCTGCAGCCTAGCAGGGAGGGAGGCCGCTGGGGGAGCGGAGCTGCTCGTGCCCCCGGCAGCAGAGGGGCTGGTGGGTGCCCAGCACGGCAGGGGGGTGGCAGGGGGAGCACGGCAGCTGCACCCCGGGGTCAGGGCACGCCGTGGGGGTGTGGGGGGGGGTGGGAACGCTCGGGCATGGAC
>NW_008602427.1:2292-3247 GCF_000691845.1 Merops nubicus | reverse complement strand
CCTGCCTCTAGAAGTGCCGTCGGCTGCAGGATGCTTCAGCCCCACATGGTGCCAGGCAAGCCCTGAGCATCGCTGCACAGCCAGGGAAGGGTTTGAAACCCAGCCTGGAAACCACAGTAACACGCTCAAACTCCTGCTGAGCCCTCTCCCCTGCCCCGCTCCCACCTCTGTCCTGGCTCCTCTCCAGGCAGAAGAGAAGTTGTGGTTGCCCTGGGTCTGGAAAGGGCTTTGGCCCGTGCCTGGAGAGGACAAACCCCGACTCTTGTCATGTTAGAATCTGCTTCAGGCCGAGAACATTGTTCAAGATTCACGTGGTTGCTTATGCTGTTGTGCAAACAGCATGTAAAAGAATCAAAATGTCTTATCCATAATGAAAATACTTCATGCTTTTTTAATCTATTAGATATGGAAATATTTTTTGAAACTGAAAATGCAGTCGGTAGAATTTAAATTGAGACGTAATACATGTAAAATATATTTTAGTTGATAATTTTGTAAAATGCACTTTTTTGTGTCTCTTCCCTGGTTTCCCAGATCTGTATTTCAGTGTTTACAGATGGAATGAGAACATTCCCTATACCCTCCTTCTGTGAGAAAGATATATTAGAAGTAATTCTTAAAAAATAAATTTGAAAAATGGTATTGATTTAGAAAAGGCCCCGGTGCTGTGCTCTTCTTCTCTCCCTGGCCTCAGCCCTGCTGGCCTGCGGGCGTGGGAGGAGCCGGGGTGGGGGTCTTGGGGTGAGCGACCCAGGCACAGCCCAGAGCTGAGCTGCTGATGGGTTTTCAGTGGCAATGGAGAGGGTGGAAGGAGGATCTCGGGGGGGGTGACTTTCCTTCCAGTCTGCTCTCGATGGCTGCTGTAGAGGGATATTTAAGTCTGCTGTCCAGGCAGGGGAGGTGGTGGTGGCACAGGTTGTTTCTGCTCGGCTCGGTGCATCAGCCTGTGCTTTAG
>NW_008602427.1:0-2229 GCF_000691845.1 Merops nubicus | reverse complement strand
TGCCTGTGGCCTGCCTGTTGTGTTTAGCGAGGAGCCTCATTGCAGCACACCTCACAGGGAACTGCGGCCAGGCTGGGCACAGACCTGGAGAGGAGGATAAAAATGAGAGAATTCAGGCTGAAAAAGGAAGTTGTCTTGTTAATGAAGTGTATTCATCTGTGAATTATCTCCCCAAAGGGAGCCAGGAGCTTGTCCTGCGACATTTAAATTTGCAAGCCAGTCGGGTCAGCGGGCAGGATACTCCTGACCTTGTGGCCTTGGATTTTTGCTGAAGAACCAATGTGAAATTTTCCAGTTGAATTTAATGTGACTCGGCTGCCCAGAGGCATCAGTAACGTGGGTGCCAGAAATGGCACAAGAAGGTGTGGCCAGTGCATGCCCCACGCCTCTGGCCAGCTCCAGCACCTTTGCTGGACAGGGACAGGCTCTCCCAGGGGCCAGGTGAAAAGAAAACCCATTCAAAAACTTTTCTGTCTCGGCTCTTCCCACGTGCCGAGCGGTCGTCAAGAGGATAATCTGTGGCGGGCTGAAAAGTTGGGATTAATGTCAAACAAAATTGGATTTACTGTTGAAATCTGCTACCCAAGGGAGCTGTGCTGAGTCGTATCCGGCTCTCCTGCAGCCGACGTTCAACGAGCTCCTGCTCCTGCACCACCTCTGCTGCTGCCAGGGGCTTTCTGCTGTCGCGCTGGCAGAGTCCTGATGGCCACAGGGTTGTCCTCGGAGGGGACACTGGGTGTTGCAGAGGTGGCCTCACCCAGCTGTAAAGCAAGAGAGGTGTGTTGCTGTTGAACCTTGCCCTGCTTTGGGCAGCTGAGGACCTCCCGGTGGCTCCACATCTGGTTTTGATGACCCAACAGTGATTCAGGTACCCTGCAGAGCCAGGCTGGGGTGTCACATCTCCCATTTCCATGTGCAGTGCCTGCAGGTAACGGAGCTTCACCAGCCTTGTGGGAATGGCAGGGGGAAGGTGGCACTTGGGGTGCTGGGCAGGAGCAGTCAGGGCTGCAGGCACCTGCAGGGGCTTTGGATAAGGCTGGGGTCCTGGGGCAAGCACACTGGATGGGTGGGAGATGGTGGAAAGTGCATCCTGAGCTTTGGCAATCCAGCCCTTTGAGAAGCACGGGACAGTTCAGCCTCATCCCTGTGGTTTCCTGCAGCCCCCGGGATGCCGGTGTGACTCTGCCCCGAGGCTCGACCCTGGCTGTGGAGTAGCCCCTTTTGGCAGGGAAGGTGCCAGCCTGCCCCTCGCTGCAGGGACCCGCCCGGGGGGGTCCCACCGTGCTCCCCGGGCGGCTGAGGGGCCGGGACCCTGCGCCCGTGGGGCTGGAAACGGGAGGAAGCTCCAGCCCTGCTCCTGCAGGGGACCAGCCTGCCCCTCGCTGCAGAGACCCGCCTGGGGGGTTCCCACCGTGCTCCCCGGGCGGCTGAGGGGCCGGGACCCTGCGCCCGTGGGGCTGGAAACGGGAGGAAGCTCCAGCCCTGCTCCTGCAGGGGAGTTCCTGGCACTTGTTGCTATAGCGATGCGATGGCTCTGCCGCCAGAGCCTCCAGTGAGAGCCCTTAATCCGTTTTTAAGAGGAAGGGATATTTAATAAAGGAAACAATTTAAACTGGATTTACAAGATACGCTGAATGGAAGCACCATTTATTTTGTGGCTTCGTATTTAATTTTAATATCTTTATAAACCTCTCCAGAGTGTTCTGCAAAAACAAGCTGGAGTTGGAGCAGGTTCGACTGCCCAATAATTATTAAAAGCAAATCAATTTAACAGTGCTGAAAAAAAGCCTCTATCTCCAAGGATGTTCTTCCACCCTCCATAGCAGCAGGAGCACTGGGATATGCATATTAGAAAACAGATGAACAAACTGTTCTAATGGAGAAGTATTTTTGCAAGGCTGTCGAGCTAACCTTGGCGAAGCAGGGCTGGGAGCACCTGGGGTCAGCAGCAGCCACTGCCCACAGCCCTGCAGGCCAGTTGTGCAAGATTTCAGAGGGGCTTTACAATGAAACAAGAAAGCAGATGAGGTGATGCTTTGCAGGCACTTGTCCATTGTGTTTGCCCAACACAGGAGGCACCTGCATGTGGTGCTAACAGGTAAGCCAGGAAGGCCAGGGTGAGAAAGCTGTTACCTGGGCCCCAGAGCCCCTCGTGTGACATTAATTTGGTCTTCCAGACGTCAGAGAAGCCCCAGCACAGGGGATGCTGCGCGTTTCTGTGGAGCCTTC
>NW_008602426.1:403-4155 GCF_000691845.1 Merops nubicus | reverse complement strand
ACACGGAACCAGGACACTGTGAAATTTTTGTTCTGCTTGACTTTATTCACCTCCCTCTAGACAGACAGACAGAATTTCTCCCATCTGGGGTTTGTGCTGCTGGTCTCCCTATGATCTGTGAGAGTTTCACATTTTTTTAGGCATCCAGGCTGAGTACACATCTCTGCCTGCCTGATGAAATCGTACCTGCCTCTCTGTTCAGAGAGCAGTCATACTTCCTTTTTGACCCTGTCATCATTGCAAGATTGCAGATGGTACTTTGCAAAGCTGCTCTAGCACTGCCGGGGCAGTACGTGCTTTTGATATGAGGAAAGAGAACACAGTGTGAACATCACTTTCTGTTGCAGTTTCTGTTTTCTAGGGGTTTATCTGAAACGGAAAATATAAAAAGTCAATATTTGTCCATTGGTAAAGGACAAAATAGGATAGTGAACTTTTAAGGACCAGATTCTACACTTTGCCTAGAGGCAGGTAATGGGACGTCCTTGCTTATGTGCCCTTCACAAGATGCAAAGAAAATATCAGCCCTTCTGTTCAAGGGAGTAGAACATTTCCTTCTTTCTGTCTCTAGAGGCATGCATCACTTCAAAGTCAGAGGGAAAGGGGCATGACTATTGCGTAGCTAAAAATTGTTGTGAGACTGTATATTACTGCTGTAGAAGTGAATCTGTACATGGATGCAGCCTCTTCTTTAGAATATGTCCTCTTTTAAGTTTTTAAGGTCTTCACAGCAAGAGGAGGTTAAGTGTATTTAAAAATCAAATGAGAAGCATTCACTTACCTGTCAGCATTGTTTACCTCAGACAAAGTCATCTGAATTACTGTTGTTGCTTTCACAGTGTGTATACGAGAAAATGATAACTAATTCAAAGTGATAACAAAGCTTGGGGACAGTGAATTGGGTGTTTGTGGTTTTGCTTTTTTTTTTTTTAAGATGGCTCTGAAATTCAGGAGTGCAGGAGAAATTGTTGGAGGACTGTTGGATTGGATGTGGAGAGAGGTATGAGTTACAGAATCTGACAGTATAGACTCTGTCATTTGCATGTGCTCTGACTTATTAGCACTTTCAGATGAGGAAATTAGTAATGTGTACAACCTTTCAGAGAACTGATGCAATCTTCATCTTTATATTCTACTGTAATAATAAAAAGATGTTTTGTGCTGCCCTTTGGAGAGGTATGAACTTCACCTTTGTGAAGCTTTGGATTAAATTTTGGTGATTTGGATTGAATTTGCTACGAGTTTTACAGTTAGTTTTCGTTTGTTTTTTTTTGTCTGTAAAATACTGAGTATATTCTGCCTCCAAAATTGCTGAAGCAACCATAGAAGAAAAAACATTGTATATATCTTCAGCTTTCATGATGAAACATCATCCTTCTGAAAAAATTGTATGAATTGCGTCTGTTCAATGCTAACAGCCGAGTTTCATCCCCATTATAAACTCACCTAAAGTTACAATCATACTAGTTCCCTTATTATGAGAAAATTGCTAGTTCCTTGAAGTAGATATCTGGGAAGTAGCTGCTTGTATCAAATTATATTTATATCAAAATGTTATTCATATCTCCCTATTTGGTTTTATCCCATAATTTTTAGAAATTTCATCATCTGCACAACAGATTTCCCACATTTTATCGCAAGGTGCCATTTGTGATGTGTAGTAGATAATAAGACGTTCATGGATAAATGCTTCATACACTATTTCTTCCTTGGATAAAAAATGCAATGCTTCTGATTAACACTGGAGCTTAATAAAGGGGAAAAAATAAAATATGACAGGAATGTCCTGTTGAGTGGTTCTTCCAGTCAAGTTGATGATTTCTACAGAGGAATGCCTCAATGAATAATTCAAGTAAAATGGAAGCAAATGCCTTGCTGGCCAATGACTCCATGAAGAAATCATGTTGGAACCAAAGCATCCCATGTAAAATGCATGATAGTCTTAATGCTGATGTTTAAATATTAACAAGTTTTGTCCTGTAGGGTAACCAAAGGTGCAGTAGGGTTGAACCCCAGGGTTCGTCTGTATCACTTCTGAAGGTGTCACAAATGCTCTGTTTTAAAATGGAACCAAGTGGATGGTCACTTTTGCCTAACGTTGCACCAGGCTGCAGTTCTCAGCAAGTTGAACTGGCTTTCAAAAGAGAGCGTGGTGACAAAATTGTACAGATGGGTGTGGAACAGCTATAGGGAAGAAGCAGGTGCTCCACCCTGCCTTGCTTTGCTTCCTGAAGAGTTCTGCATGTAAGTAATCTAAGCATAAACATGAGCAAGCTTTAGTAGAAATCCAGTGTCTTTTAAAAATAAACTACGGTAGCTTGTGTAAGAAATGCATCGTAAATACCAGCCGTTCTGTTTTAATTTCCATATTAATTCAACAAATATATTTGTGGTGCAGATAAGCTCCAGTTGTGAATGCAGCCTGTAGATGCTTGAGTTACACAGAGGATGACTGTTATCGGGGAATCTCTGAGTAGTTCAAAAATGTTGCTTACTTTCTGCATTTTCCTTCTGGTGCCAAAACCTGCTAATGTGCCTGCATTTTGCTTGAAAGAAGTCTTTGAAAAGTTAATGGGTTGATTTTGTCATTCCTATTTGTCTGTTTCATAAGCACTGTTGCTAGAATTCCTCCTGCAGTGGTTGTGGCTGTTGATGGCCTCTCTAAGGTACGACTGGAGGCTGACCCTTTTGCTGCTCTCTTACCACCAAAATGGTACGCTGCAATGGTGTAGGCCTCCCTTGAGTCCTGCATGCAGTTTTGGGTCTCTCAATGTAAGAAGGACATAAAAATATTAGAGGTGTCATGAGGAGTGTGACCAAGAAGGTGAAAGGCCTTGAGGGCAAGACTCAAGAGGAGCCCTAGAGATCACTTGCTTTGCTCAGCTTGGAGAAGAAAAAGGCTGACGGGTGATCTCATCACAGTCTACGACTTTCTCAAGGCAGGCAGGGGAGGTGGAGGTGCTGATCTCCTCTCTCTGGTGGCCAGCAGCAGGACACAATGAAACAGAATGAAGCTGTGACACAGGAAGTTCAGACTGGACAGAAGGAAATGGTTCTTCACTGAGAGGGTGGTCAGTTGCTGGAATGGGCTCCCCACAGAGATGCTCATGGCACCAAACCTCTCAGAGTTCAAGGAGCATCTGGACAATATTCTTAGTCATAACAGTTCAGTTTTAGGTAGCCCTGTGGGGAGTAGGACTAAATAATCCTTATGGGTCCCTTCCAACCCAAGACATTCTATGATTCTACTGCACCTCTAAGGTAACTGATTGAAATATCACTGAATGCTATTTCCCCATTACTGGGAGTCTTATCAACTTGCTGTTTTTAAGCAAGCCAATAATTTCTGCTTGGCAACTTCTGTTAGGAATTCTTTTGCTGACCACATAGCACAATAGGAATGATATTATCATCAAGCAGACTACAGGCCATATCCCTCCCTCCAATTCCAGATTATACCTGAGGGATATGAGATGGCCAGCCGGGATATGAGATGCCCAGCCACCACAGAAATAAAAAGTTTGATATATTCACTCACAGTGTAAGACAAAGTGAAGACAGGAGCAAATCAACCAAGGAACCAGGTGAACAGTCCAATTCCAGTTCCGTAGCCATGACCATGAAAAAGTGCCGTTATTGCAGATATTTTCCTCCCTGTGCTCCCAGGTGTATCAGTGTCCCACCTTCACTGGGAGCTCTGCCCGTAATGGACAGCTGAGCCCCTTCCAGTAACTGGATATCCTACATAGTGC
>NW_008602426.1:0-389 GCF_000691845.1 Merops nubicus | reverse complement strand
AAAACTTCCAAAAAAGCCACTGCACGCAGAGCCAGCCTTTATGCTGTTAACTTGAAGGCAGGACACCTGATGTTAGTGCTGAAGGCAGGGGCAGCTGGTGGTGTTCTCCTAACTGGTTCCCATCCAAGGGTGGCCTGGGTGAAAGCCAGTCAGGAAGATCTTTCCTGCCTGGATGGGGACATCATCTCTATGTCAACCCTGATTCAGTGCTGGGGGCTTAGACCCCAGCACTTCAGGAATAGAAATATTATGTATAGCTCTTGCATACTATCCTTGTCTTTTGTAGCATATCTTCCAGGATATAACATATTTTAATTAAACCAGCTTGGTTTGACAACAAAAAATATTTTCATGATGCTTCCTGTGTGAAGCGAGCCCTCTTTCTTGGC
>NW_008602425.1:0-2435 GCF_000691845.1 Merops nubicus | reverse complement strand
TCCCCAGCCGGGCCGGGGGCTCCGCCAGAGCGCCCCAGAGGGCCCTCTCACCGACGGTACGAAGCCCGCCTGGCTCCGCTCGGAACGGACCGGCGCGGCCTGGACAGCCACAATGGCGCAGCTACACCCTCAGGTACCGCAGGAAAGCGCAACCTGGTTCATCTTCCCCTCGTTCACGTCAACAGACAGCACTCAGTGAAGAAGCCTTGGGCACAAACCGGGACCGTATTGGCTTTCAGCATTAAACGTTTTTTTCCCTAAAGACGAGTCAGTTTAAATAGACTCATTTAAATCCACTTTTGCAGGTTCTCTTCTTTACGTATGCATCTCTCTGTACTTTATAGATGAGAATTCTATATATGTTATTTAAAAATCTCTTGTAGAACCAAAAATGCAGAAGGCTGGTGGCCCAGCTCCCAGAATATGCTCCTTTAGCACATATTAAGCTACATCATTGGAAAGTTTTTCTGGTATATGAGCTTCCTTAAAGGATCAGTATAAAAAAATGGCAGAAGCATACCAGGCCAAAAAACAGCCAGTGGTATCAAGAGCAGCGAGAGAATGACCTGCAGACATACTAGTAGGAAAACAACCACATAAGAATTGTTGGTCTGCTGTTCTGAGGGAACACTGCTGCGTGGCTGATGCCAAGAAAGCAAATGCATTTACTGCCCTTTTCTAAAAAGTTTAACAGGAAATGGGAGCTACCGCATTTCAGCATAAATGACAAAGGGCAAGACTTCAGCCTTGAAACAACACTGAAGCAGGTTAAAGAGTGCTTATCTAAGTCAAACGTTTTAAAAACTGTTGAGTCTAGACTTACTCCCAAAAATTGTTGTCTTACAAGTATTAACAGATGCCTTTCGAAACTCCTGGAGGATAATGAGCTATCTGAAGACTAGAAGCAGAAAATGTGCTAGTCACTCTCAAAATTCCTTTCAAATTCTTGACAACTTTGATAACAAATCATGAAACAAATGATCAGTTTGTATCCAGAAGATAACAAGGAGAGGAATTAGCAGCCAACATAGCACTGTAAAGTCAAGGCACATAAAATCGATCTGACTTCTTCTCATGTCAGAGCAACGGGCCTTCAGGGTGGGAGAAAAGTGCCCACGTAACAACTTCACTACAGTAAGACTCTCAGCAGTATCTGTAAGAGGTTCTCCTAAGCAAGGGAAGCATGGCTGCGACAAAATTCCAGTAAGTAAAAAACCTGTGGAATGTGCACCCCCAGAAAGTAATCACAATCAGTTCTGCGTCATGACAGGTATGTCTGAGGGTGGGCCCAAACATCAGGGTGTTATTCCTATTCTGTTCACTGCTTTCTTTAGTCATCTTGGTCACAAATCAAAAAGAAAAGGAAAAGGTGCAAACAGCAAGCGTGACATTAATGTGCAGCAGCACACGTGCTGGGTGGGGGCAATGACCCTCGTCCTCTGCACTGGCAAGGCCCCGGCGAGGCGCTACGGCCAGGGAGAAGATGGCACATCTTCTGCAGCTCGGTACGTCTGCATGAACCTACGTTTGGTAGGACAAAATTGAGAGCTCAGTCCACGTAGTCAAATTAGTAAAGGTCAAATCTGTGTGTGTTTTAAAGCTGACTGCACATTTTTTGTTAAATTTTTAATTTCTTTTTTCCCCCCCATCTTCTTATGCTATGGAAAAAAGCAGCCTGCTTTCTTTACAATGTATGAATCTTTCATCTAAATATCCCCCGTGTTTGCAGACTGCCTTTTTCCTGAGTCTCATAAATTACAAATATGGTGCGGTAACCTTTATCTAAGAAAGAGGATAAAAGAGCAAAATTAATCTTTGCTTCCCTTCCCTTCAAATGAAACATGTCCAGCACCAGACTTTCAATGAATGAAAGTACAAAGGCTGTCTGGTTTTTGAGACTTGGGAGTATTTTCTTCTGAATTTCTTGTACCTTATGGAATTAACAATGGACAGTTGAAGCTCTACTTTATTTTGTTCTGAATATTCCTTTCCAACATAGTCTACTAATTAGGATGGGAAACCAAGAAACAGGACTCCTAGTGCCCATTCTCATTTTTGTGTCTCAGTGCAGCCCCAGGCCCCATCTTGAAAACAGGATAGTACTCATATGAAAATCACCGAATTCCAGGTGCTGATTTCAAGTGGGAATTAGATACCTAAACTAACTTACCTAACCAGATAGCCAGACTCACTATAGGGGTAAGAACGCTCCTTGTCTTTGGAGATCTAGGTTTAAGAACTGTACTGTGTCACTACAGTTGTTATTATTTGCACGGGAGACACGCACAAACTGCCTGGCCAACGTCTGTACGCGTTACGCTCTGCTCTACTCGTTTGGGAACAAACGCTGCATAGCGTTCGCCATTCTCGAGGGCCGCGAGTCCTGGCGCGCCCGCGGCCGGCGGCGAGCCGAGGTGCTCCAGCAGGCGGGAGGC
>NW_008602424.1:0-3727 GCF_000691845.1 Merops nubicus | reverse complement strand
TGTGAATGGGCCTTGTGCATACAGTGCCCCCGTCTCTTCCCACGCTTACACTGGGCAACCTGCACTGTAGCCTTCTCAAGCACAGTTTGACAATCATCCAGTTTATCAGTAAGAACCTTAATCTGAGCTCTCATACGGGAACATTCAGCCAGTAAAGAATCTTTCTGCTGGTGTTGTTTCTTATATGCTGTTAATAGGATCCAGCCCAGTCTCCCAAAGGTCACTGCATCCTGCACCTTATCAGAGAACTTTTGAATGTTTTCCAGGACATTCTGCAGCTCAGCCTCCGCCAACCACTTCTCCCATTGTTTACACAGTCCTCCAAGTTTAATCCATTCAAGGGCCAGCCAACTATACACTGGATTTTCCCAGCCAAGAACTTCAGACAGGGCCATCTTCGTCGCCAATTTTGTTATGCCAATGACCAAGCCTACCAGATATGATAGCACCAGCAGGAAGAGCACCCAATACTCAGACTGTATTGTAAACAAAAAACTTACAATATGAATGACCACCAGGGGTACAAACAAGTCCGTCAGCTGATACATAATCAACACCACCGCCAACAACCCCACAAAAGATGTGACTCGGCCCACAACAGGTGGTATAAACAGGGAGCCGAGGTTGCCCATAACTGGTATGGGGAACAGCCAAACCAGCCAGTTATATACGTAAGAAAAAGGTGCCCACATGGCAACTCTCACCCATTTGACCCACATTTGCAAATACCTAAACAGACCAGGACCCAGCTTCAAGAAGAACCAGGAAGCTCTGTGGAGCTCTGTGCCCCTGGTCCCAGCTTTTATCCCCAAGCAGTACACCTGACCTATGTTAATTCAATGCAGGACACCTGGGGCTCATTTCCCTTATGGCTCTCCCTGCAGGGCTGGCCGCACCCTGGGGGGAAGCTATAAGGCAAACTCACCACCCCTTTATGAAGGGTTGTGTGAATCATCCGTATATCAATCTTAATTCAGGGCTTGAGGTTTAAACCCCAGCATTTCACGCTGACAGGCCTTTAGTTCCCCAGATCCTCCTTCCTGCCCTTCTTGTAGATGGGCGTCACATTGGCAAGTCTCCAGTCACTCAGGACCTCCCCCATTAACCAGGACAGCTGGCAAATGATGGAGAGAGGCTTTTTTACGTTCTCCCTTCCTCCGCCAGCTCCTTCAGCACTCTCGGGCGGATCTCATCCGGCCCCGTAGACTCATGGGTGTCCAATTGGCTTAGCAGGTCTTACTTTAACATAAAAAACAAACCTTTTTCTGCAACTCTGGTGCAAAGACACTTTTCAGTTGACCTAATAAAGTTTCTAATTTGTGTTCAGGGCAATTCAAAGAGGAGGAAAACAAGAACTAAGAATAGAGCAACAAAGACTGCAAAAATTAAAGAAGAAATTAAAAGTGATGACTCATCACCATCCACAGAAAAATCTGATGAAGATGATGAGGATAATGAGGTAAGCATCATTCATATGTTAAAGATAGCTATTGAATTGTTTCTATTAGTAATGGGTTCTATTTGATTTTCTGTTTGAGTTAATAAAATTGAAGCACTTCAATGGTATCCTCCTTCTGTGGCAATTAATATTGCATCAGTATAATTACATGGACGATTTTATATATTTTCATTTCATTATAAGCCTATAGCTCATACATTATGAATAGTTTTCCAAATTATAATATCAAAATACTGTTGTTGCCCAATTACAAGTGACATTGTGCAATTTCAATGCTCTTTAAAGACTTGAGCATTGCATCTGCTGCTAGAAATGCAATTTTAAGCTATCATCTGAATATAAAACTAATGTTTCTGACTAAGCCACCCCCCCATTACTCTTGCCCAATCAGTACTTGTTTTGTGTCACATCAAGGAAATGAGTCAGTAGTCCTCATTGTGTTTCACAACTGCATCCAGCTCCATTTGATAGATGTTAAACCTAAGTCTAAAGAAATCACACACAGATAAAAATTGGATGGTTATAAAGCTTGTATAGTTAGGAACTCAATTTGATGTGACATATGCTTGTGTATTGCAGGATGAGATCGTTTCAATGAAACGTCCACATAAAAAAATAAAAGAAGAAGAAAAGCCTGAGACAAATACTGGTATAAAGAAGGAAGCTGAAGAAAAAAGAGAGAGAAAAGAAAAAGAAAACAAGAGGGATTTGAAAAGGGAGAAAAAAGAAAAAGAGGATAAGAAAGAATTAAAAAATATTAAAGAAAAGAGAGAGAACAAAGTAAAAGAATACACACAGAAAGAAAAAGTAATAAAGGAAGAAAAGGTAATTAGGTTTATTTTTCTTATATAGCACTAGAAAAGGCCACCAGGTTTTTGTGAACGGTTTTGAGTTGAAAAAGTATTTTGGATCATTTACTTTATAATTGTCATTTACATTGAAGTCTTCTGCATCATTTGAATTTTTATTTTTACTACTTGTAACTACAAGGACAGGCAAATTAAATGGAATATTACCTCTTTAAAGATGTATAACTTAGTGGGACTGAGAGTGCAAGTGTTGCAAGAAACGTGTCCATTCTCCTCCATCCCTGTCCTGGTTCTGTCGTTACCGACACCCGATCCCCGGGATAGCTGCCACCCAACCTCTACCGTTGGGTGCCATCACAGTCACAGACTTCAATGTGAAGGATGCTGCAAATGGCGTTTATTGCGTCGCTGCAATTGCTTATATATCACAAGCCACGCCCACAAGGCCCCTCGTGGGCAGTCTAAGCTTTCCGTTACATTGCGAGATCTTCCGCACGCCGATCCCTGCCTAGGGCGGGCTCTGCTCACCACAACGTGGTTCGGCTAGGATAGGGTTGGTTTTTAACCTGCAGCTCAGAGGGAGCTCTAGCTGGGGCAGACAGCCGCGCCAGCAAGGAGGTTGTTCGCTGCCATGCTGACATCATGCCCGTAGCAGCGGTGCCGGGCTGGGCGAGGGGCCAGGCGGTCTGGTGTGGAGCGGGTCTGGGTGGTCTGGGGTCAGGGGCGGGTTCCGTGGCCGGGGGGCGTGCAAGCCGTGTTTTTTGCTGTTCGGAGCTCGGAGCTTGTGCGGGGATCTGTTTCCTTTGTACAATGTGTTATATGTTGTTATACCTATTGTTACTGCTGCTGTTTGCTGTTCCTTCTGCGTTCTTGTACTAAATTCTCCTTATCTCAACCCACGGGGTTTTATATTTTTCTCCCTTTTTCTCACTCCTATGCGGGGGGTTCAGGAGATGAGTGAACGGCCACGTGGTGCCTGGCTCCTGCCTGGGGCTAAACCGCCACAGTCTTTTTGGAGAGCATGCTGGCCTGGAAGTTCCGAGGATAGCCAAAACTCTCAAAACCTGAGAGTCTCCTCCCCCGTCTCACCCACAGACTGGGTGAGTTAACTGAAAAACAACAAGGCCGCATACACATACACATTTCACTTCATAGCCAGTGACACAATCATATCAGAAGTTGCTATCACCCAGTAGCACAGGACGAGATGCCTGACCCACTTTCCAGAGATGGCAAACATGAAGAGATGTCAAACATGATCACAGGGAACACATACAGGATATAGGGATTAACACAGGACCACCATGCAAGCAAATTGGTTAACATTGTGGATAGGTACTATTTAACTAATACCAAAAGAGGAAAAATATAATTTGTATAACAAGATTGTTTTAACACGCTTTGTTCCGATTCTATCGTTATCTCAACCCTCCGTGCCCCACGTTGGGCACCAAAAAGA
>NW_008602423.1:9721-17715 GCF_000691845.1 Merops nubicus | reverse complement strand
CTACAGGAAAGCTGGTGAGGGACTCTTTAGGAAGTTGGGTAGAGATAGGACTAGGGGGAATGGAGCAAAACTAGAAGTAGGTAGGTACAAATTAGATGTTAGGAAGAAGTTCTTCACCATGAGGGTTGTGAGACCCTGGAATGGGTTGCCCAGGGAGGTGGTTGAGGCCCCATCCCTGGATGTTTTTAAGGCCAGGCTGGATGGAGTTCTGAGCAACCTGATCTAGTGGGAGATGTCCCTGCCTATGGTAGGGGGTTTGGAACCAGATGATCTTTCTGGTCCCTTCCAACTCTGACAATTCTATGATTCTATGTGAGGCAGTTGCAAGGTCCTATTTTCAAGCCCTGCTCTCTCTCTGAGCTACTGTCAGTAACATTGTCCACTCCTTGTCAGTACCACTGAAGAACCAACACTCTGTTGAGACCTTTTCTGTAGGACGCAAATCTGAGGCAGACCCATAGTGCTGGTGAAAGCATCAGTTTTGAGATTTTCACTGATCTAACATGCCATTGCAGGACTGGTTTTGATAGACAAAGGCTTCACAGTTGCCTGTACTTAACCTGGAAAGTCAAACAAATCTTTATCTTAATATTTGGCCTGTTTATGCAACTTCACTTGCACACTGCAATTTTCTACTACATTAATTCAGAATACAGTACCAAGTGGATTAGCAGACAAGTCAACCTCTCCTTACCACCTCTTTCTTTCTACTTTTTTTCCCCTTTAAGCCAAGTTCTCCCATTGCTGTGCTTTAAAATGGCAACCCATTTTAAACCTACAGCAAACTTCTGGCAATAGTGGGATCATCTTGTGGGCTACCCTCCTGTCTCCATGTGAGACATCCCCACACCCTGGGATCTCATAAAACATGCCCTATTGCAGATGTGAGTTCAAAGACAACTAGGTGTTCTGCAACTAGATTCTGAAGAAATGTCATGTTTTTACTGAAAAACATATTTGTTCAAAACTCCAGTTTGTTGGAAGTGCTAATTGCAACACATTTCTCTGTTAGGACCAGTTCTGCACAGGTGTCATGTATCCAAGAAAATGTCAGAACTGCCATTTTCCATCAGTGCAAACACAAAAATCAACATTAGTGTTTCTGGTAGACAAAAGTCTAGCTAGAGTGAAAGGTTTTCTGTGCTATCTGCAGGGTGTAAAAGTCACTCGTTGCACAGCCACATCTCACAGTTTTTATGTCGCAGTAAAATTTCAAAGTGTCAGAGAGGGATGTAACTTGAAATTTTAACTGTGGAAGGGTGCTCTGCCATTTCCCTCACACTCAAACAGATTGCTCTCCCCTTCTAGCTGTGTGATACCAGGAAGTGTCATTCCAATAGGGACAAAGCAGGTTTTCTCTTACTCCTCAGAAGGTGGCAGTACATTACCTTTTGCAAGTGCAATTCATGATCATGACTTTCAAAGTTATAATTGCTCAAAGAAACAGTTATACTCCCCACCACATTCCCCCTAAATATTTAAACAAGTGAATATCCTAGTGCCCTGGCTTGACTTGTGCTGGAAGAGTCTGAAGAACTTCTAGAAAAGAGCAAGTGAGCCTTGGCTGAGGCACATGAATTCTGATTTGACCTCTTGCACAAAACTGATCTTGTCTAGCCCTGTTAGGAGATAAGTGAACAACATTTGAAACTTCAAGCACGTACATTGATGCTCAGTTACTGCCATCTGTCCGTTGGCCACTACCAGAAACAGTGCCTACTGAAGGTCGCTTCCAAAGAAGTTCTAAAGCACAAAGGAGGAGAGATTGGGGAAAATGTGGATACAGTATTGTGGTATTTAAATTTGTTATAAAATATTTCTATTCTCTATCTGTACAATTACACCAAACCTTTTGAAAAAGCTCTCCTGGAAAAGCCTGCCCCTTTTTTTTTTTTTTTTTTTTTTTTTGATAGAGAAACAGAAAGTCAAAATTATGTTTGATTAAATCTTGTTTACACTCAATACACTATGCCTGTCGACATTGCATTGGCTAGAAAATTAATCTTTGTAAATTATGATAAGTATCTTGGCTTCATCTGAACTAGGCAGCTCAGAGGCATGGCTAGACATATAAGAGAAAAATGTTAGATCTATCTTGAGAAGTTATATCTGAAGGTACTTATTTTTGCTCTTGTTCTGGGAAAACAGGAAATTTCTTGTTTCTTCTGTGGGAAAACAAGCTCTCTTATATTTGACACTAAAACATCAGCAGAGAGGCAGGCTGGAGTGATAAATGGTTCTCATCATGCTGGACACTGTGCTCTGCAGTTCTGGAAGAAGCCTAGTGGTTTGTTAAGAAGGTATAATTTCCCTGCTATATAATCATACAGCCGGTTTGTGTAACGTAAGCCATCTCCTACATAGCTAATAAATAACTTACTAAGAGAGTGACAGAATGTCAGTTAACTGGCTGATAATCACAGGATGGCCGAGGTTGGCAAACACCTCTGGAGGTCACCTGGTGCAACTGCCCTGACCAAGCAGGGCCATCTGGAGCGAGTTGCCCAGGGCCATGTCCTCACAGCTTTTAAACATCTCCAAGGATGGAGACTCCACAACCTCTCTGGGCAACCTGTGCCACTCCTTGGTCAC
Source organism: Merops nubicus (assembly GCF_000691845.1). Taxonomy (NCBI): domain Eukaryota; kingdom Metazoa; phylum Chordata; class Aves; order Coraciiformes; family Meropidae; genus Merops; species Merops nubicus. The sequence goes on along the minus strand of NW_008602423.1, from coordinate 15,123 downwards.
CTTCCACAATGAAGAAGTGTTTCCTGATGTTCAGAGGGAACCTCCTGTGTTTCAGTTTGTGACCATCACCTCTGATCCTGTCACTGGGTATCACTGACTGGAGCCTGGCTCCATCCTCTTTACACCCTCCCTTCAGGTATTTATATACATTGATGAGATTATCAGTGTATGATGCAATGAGATTAGATTATCAATGATGAGATTATTAATGCAGTATCTAGTTTAGTAACAATCCTTATCTCCAGAGTTTTCCAGGCTGGCAAAAATCCAAGAGAATCATGCTTCAAAAGGATGAGAACAATTTAATGCTAATTTTTTATTACTGTGGAAACTGAATAACTGGTTGACTACTACTGACATAAATTTACAGGGTCTGCCAAATCATGCAGGAAATTTGGAGACATGTTTTTGGAAAGGCTAAGCAGGCAGCCAGTTCCGCACAACCTGGGAGAACTCCGAGTCAGGGAGGCAGAAGGGGCTGCCTAGCTGGAAGGTGAGGATTAGACATAGGAGAATAAAATCAGATTATGCCAACAGTGGGAGCTGATTGTTCTTTTCCAAGAATACCCAAACTCAGGCTGGTGAGGACAGTGCCACTGGGCAAGTTTTAGCTCCTGATGGACCCTGACAAATACCAATGGCAAGCTCTAAGGGAACTGGCCTTCAACAGCTGAGCCCTCTAACAACAGATCCGTACCTACTGGAAAATTTATAATAGTAGGGCTGGGCCCAGTTGTGACAGAATGTGAAGTCTGACAGCTCCCTAAAAGCATGCCTCTTCGAGGTGGAGCTGGATGTGGATGATATGGATAGGGATGTTTGTTTTCCAGTTGACTACTAGGCTGCTGGCCAAAGGCAAAGAGGAGAAGGACACCAAAAGGCTTGACATCAAAAGACAGAGAGCAGCTGTCAGCTGCTTTGACACAGTTAATATTATCTCAAGCTGTATCACTGAGATAGGAAAAGTCCAGGGCAGATATGTTAGCAGAATCAGCATCACAGTGGTCAGGTCAGGCACAGGCCGCCACTTGTGCTATTGTATTGAAGTTATATTGTATTGATGTTATACTGTGCCATCTTTCCCTGTTTATTACTTACTTTAGTGGATGGGATATTTCATTCTATAAAGAAGGCTTCTCATGCTAATATTATTTGCATACTCTCAGTTCCTCACCCTTCCCCAGTTCTGTGCTATTGAAGATAAATTCCAAGTTTGGACAATAGAATAGATGGGGTGATTTATTGTGGTGTGGTTATTACATGCATACAAAGCCAGGACATCCAGAGGCCACAGCAGTGCCTGCAAACAGAGACAGTACAAATACGTCTACTAGATGTGGAGTATCAGGACATTTTTGAAAAGCAGCTTAGATAATAAGTACATCTCATGACCTCTAGTGGTATTAAGTCCAAGGCACTGCCAAAGTCACTTGGAGCAGTCTGATACGGGTGGGGAAGAGCCAAGGTTGCAGAGGAACTGTCACATACGTGCTGGTTCTGTGCCACTGTACCCCACCTTACTGCCAATTTTATGCCAGCCCAAATTTTGTCCCACTGCCAGGAAAAGACTGAGAAATATTTTTAATTCAGCAGAAATTCCAGACACCCAGCAGAGCAAATGTCTTGCAGCAATGCTTTCATTGTCAGCTAATCACACATGGTCATTAATCTTTCCTGCTATTGTGTTCATGTAGAGAAATAAGTAACCCAGCAACACCAGTTCAAGAAGGAATGGCAATGAGAACAGGGAGGGAAAGCAGGCAACGTCTTCTCTGCAGTGCCTCAGAAAGTCAAAGAAGGGTAATCTTTTCTTTTAACATCAGCAGAAGAATAATGTTCTCTGTCCCTGTTTTTATGGGTCCTATTCCCTTGAAGAGGTGAGGCTGTCATTGCTGACATCTCCTTAGAGGGTCTGGCATCCCCACAGCTAGAGAAGGAGGCTAGGAAGGACCTAGCCTGGGGTACTGACTTGGGCAGCAGTGAGAGGTAGGATCAGGGCTGCCAGAAAGAAGGCACTGGCACAAAGATGAAATGGCAACAGCAAACAGTGGACGTGACTGTGCGGTGAGCAGACCAGGCTTTCCCACAGGCCTGTGAAGAGCAGACCAGAGTTCTCACAGCTGGCGTAGCCTCTTGGCAGGACAGCCAGCAGGTTGCTGGGAAGTTTCCTAGTGATGTCCTTAACCTTGGCCCCAGGGAGACAGCAGACCTCCCTGTGAGGCGGGTCCACCCAACGTATGGGACCTTCTGTTCCCTTCAGAACAGAGTCACCTATAACAATTACCCTACACTGCTTCTTTTTCTGTGTGGTGGTGATAGAGGGAAGGGGCTTTACTGACTGTGTAACTGTCTTCAGTACAGTTGGATTTCTGTTCTTATCATTAGAAGGTTCTACCTCAGCGAAGGCCTCACACCTGTTACTTAGAGGGACCTGGGGGGGTGGGGTAGGCAAGAGGGGACTCTGCCTGCTGCCTCTTCCATGAACATTTTCCATTAATTTTCCTCATTTAAGCTACTGCCACTGGCCTGGCAGGGGCTGAGAACAGGAGATCTCTGATTGTGGGTGTTCTCTGATGCCTGCTCTCGTTTCTGTTTTGGGGAGGGCAGAATCTGACACCATAAATCTGTCTCCTGTCACCCTAATACTCCTTATCCTCTCCACTTCCTCCCGTAGCTGTGTCTCCATGCTGAGGAGATCCCCCACTTGTTCCCGGCGGACACAGCTCTCCTCCGGGCAGCCACTCGCCGCCGGTGCAAGCGAGGCGAGGCTCAGGCAGCCCTCACGGCCTGAGGCCTGGACTGCTGCGTGTTTCTGTGGGAGCTGTCTCGGAGTTCACACATTCTTCGTGGTCAAAATAAACAACATAAAATATGTTGTGGTCTATTTTCAAATTATTCTTTAATTCTTCTGGCCAACTGGAATGAAGAAGCTGACTCAACAGCAAAAGTAGTTGCCGTGTTAAGCAGGTACTCTTTATTGTGGTGCCGGGGTCGCACTGGGGATTTTCCACCATAAGTGCTCGCCTGACTCAATAACTCTCAATTGTTTATGTTTACAAGTGTTACATATTCATAGTCTGTCCCTGAAATTATTAACATAAACACGCCTCTTATGAGAAATCATTATTCCATGGTCGTTGCTCCCATCTAGTGTCCTTTAAAGATATCACAGTCATTTTGGTGGTCGTTTATTTTATCAGACCTTCCGTACGTTCTGTGGTTAATCCAATCAGCAAGCAGTCTGGTTACAAAACTTCAGTGCTCTATTGTAATTAATAGTATGGTTTCTTAGAAAGCAAGGCATAGGTGTCTAAAGGCAACTGTCTTGGTACATATCATGCCCCTGCAGAGAGGTAGGCCCCTGTTTGCCATTAGCCAAGTTAGAAAAATAAGAATTCATAGTAATTTGCTAACTCATGTTTGAGCTAAGAGCAGCCTAGTTATGTCTGGCAAATCTTTGAACCATTCTCAGCTCCATCCCTTAATTTGCCTCCCCAGTATCTGCTGGCCTTGATTTAAGCAGAACTTAAACGTCCTGCTTCTGAACAATGTGTCATTGATAAGGGTTAGTACTTGGGTCAAAAAGGACCTTGAGAAGAGTTTGTTTAGAATTTAGTTACTGTGTACAAGATCCAGCTGGGTCAAAAAGACCTTAAAAATAATTAGTTTGTGATGTACAAAATTTGGCTGCTTCTCTTCAGACTATCAGGTATCCTGATGACCTACTAGTCTTTAGCTAAATATTATCTAAACATCCTGTTTCCTATCAATATGTTATTGAATAAAGTTAGCATATAGGTTAAGAAGTCTTAGAAAATAATTTGAAACCTAACCATGCTAATTCAAACTTAATCACAATACACAATGTTCAGCAGCTTCCCTTCACAACAATATTTATTCCTTTTTTAAATTATTGACTTCAGTAAAGGTCTTCAGTAAAAATTTTCTGAAATGACTTGTAGTTCTGCGTAGTACCTTTGAAGAAGGGTTTAAAATATTATGTTGTCTGCATCTCACGTATCACACAGAACTCTGGTCATCACTGTCCCAAGCACCAGTGATAGAAAAAGATGTGTGGATGTGGTGCAGTTTCGTAGCAAGGAAGGTAATTTACACTGGGAATATGTGGAAGGTAATTTCTGAACAAACAAGCCAGGAAATGTCAATGATTCAGTTTTGCTGTTTGTGCTTCTCCTCGTCATAGTGTCTAAGTCCACGGTAGCCTGGGACACCAGTGATACATAACATAATGTGTAACTGTAAGATCTAACTCTTATTTCGGAAGTCTCAAGGGGGAGCTGCTGTAAACAGTCACAGAATAACTTCTGAACCAAGGAGGCACACAGGGTTGCTGTAAGCCACAGCAGATAACAGCTAGCCACACCCGAAGATCACACCAAGAACTGGCTGAAACCAGACAAGATAGCAGCTGACCTTGAGAGGCCCAACAATGAGCTAATCTACACCAATAGAAGGGAAAGAATGTAGAGTTCACAGAAAGGTTACTGCATGGGGGGTTGTCAGAAGACCACTGGGGACCATTGGAGACCACCGAAGACCCCGAAGTCTTAGAGGGTCTTCTTCATGTGACTGGAATTTACAGTGACATTTTTGTGACCCAGATGGGACAGTGCTTCTGAACCTCAGCAGATCCCAGGATTGTAGGACCTCCAGCCAGCACCAAGGGGTTCTTGGGGAGAACCTCTGATCGCCAGACCTAAGAGCTCCAAGCAAGACCTCTGGTAAGAATAAAGGCATTCTCTTCAAATTTTGGTTGCCTGCCCACAACATGTAGCAAAAGCCTCACAGGCTTGGGCCAGAGGGGTACCTGGGGGGTGTGAATCCCTATCTGATAAGTTCTGTTGGATGAAAGTCCAGAGGATACCTGTGTCTGGTTTAAGAGTTCGAGTCCCACCTGATTTACGTGTTTGAGTCCTGCCTGTCTGTTTTGGATTTATTGGTCTGTTGAATCATGGCCTGTTTATTTGAGCACAATTTTGTCTCTGTAATTGGTTTGGATTTATTGGTCTGTTGAACCTTGGTCTCTTTATTGAAACGCCATTATGTCTTTGTAATCTGGATAAGTGAGGTTTTAGGAGCAGGATGGGAGCAGGGCAATCTCAGGGTGATGTTCTGAAGTCACCATTAGGATGTATTTCAAAACATTGGAGGCAACTGGGTGGGATTTCAGATGGGAATGTGACCAAGGAATATTTTATTAGATATTATAATCCATGGTGGCTGCTGTAGAAATTGGATGATATGGAAAAGTGGCCAAAAACTGTCACTTTAAATTACAATATCATGTTACAACTAATGCTCTTCTTAATATGGGAAGGAAAACTGGGTGAAGTGTTGTATGCAGACATGTTTTTCACTTTGAAGTGTTGTATGCAGACATG
>NW_008602423.1:0-9690 GCF_000691845.1 Merops nubicus | reverse complement strand
AAAGAGTGTGGCATAAATTTAGCACCTAGTGATCCTTTTTTTTTGGCTTTAGAAAAAGATGAGTAAATCCTTGAAAAGGTGCTCTTCTGCCTGCAGCATAGAGCAAATATGCTTGAAACTTTACAAGCAGGAAGAAGAAGATAATGTTGATTGGATGTGGAATGGAGGGTGTATCGAGCTAGGGATATCCTGAAGGAAAGGGCAAGAAGGAGGCTGATAGCAGCACTAGAAGAAAATACTCAAAGCAGAGAAAGAGAGCAATTCTTGGGAAGAGGATGGGGACAGGGAAGGGTGCCAGGAAGTATGATAAGACAAAGACCCTGTCTGGGAGATAAACAGTGTGCCTACTGTAAAAAAGGGGCACTGGAAGTAGGATTTTCCCTTTCTGTAACAAAAGACCCCTTTGAATCCCCTGCTCTCAATTAATGAGGATTGGTGGGGACCAGAGAAGTCTTTCCCAGCAGAGCCTCTGGTTAAAGCAGAGCTGGGAAATGAGAAAACATAATTTTTAGTAGATACAGGGGCAACATGTTCTGTTTCAAATACTTCAGAAGAGGAATTAAGTACTGAAAGCATACATGTCACTGGTGAGACTGGAATTCATGAAAGTCAACTGTTCTTTGAACAATTAAATAAGAAATGAGGGAAACAGTGGGTCACCTACCAGATCTGGTATTTGCCAGACTCTCCAAGACCGCTGTTAGGGAGAGGCCTCCTTAAAAAAGTAGAAGCAGAAATTAAATTTAAAGAAGGAGTGATAAAGATTTTAATCCCAGAATCTAAATATTTTGAAGCAGCAGCCTTATTGTAACAGGATATAAATCCCAAGAAGGAGAAAATACCTCCAGAAATAGAAAACACTGGGATTCCTATTGTGTGGGCCAGAGAGATTCCAGGGAAATACAAGAGAGTGGAACCAGTAAGAATTGACCTTAAACCAGAATCTTCACTGGTAAAAATTAATCAATATCCCCTTAGAGGCCAGAACTGGGTTAGTTCCGATTATTCAGAAATCCTTACAACGTAAGTTACTGAGAGAATGTGAGTCAAGATATAATACTCCTATCTTGCTGGTCAAAAAGGTCAATGGGAAAAAATACTGTTCAGTTCAGGACTTAGGGGCAATTAAATAACTCTACATATTAATCTTGTTGTAGCAAACCCCTGTACCTTGTTAACAACCCTCACAGAAGGTCAAAGCTGGTTCACAGTCCGAGACTTAAAAGATGCCTTTTTCTGCATTCCACTTGATCCTGAAAGTCAGGAATTATTTGCTTTTGAACGGGAAAATCCAGAAACGGGTAGAAAAACACAATACACTTGGATGGTTTTATGACAGAGCTTTAAGAACAGCCTGACAATTATTGGAAATCAACTGCCAAAAGAACTAGAGATCTGGAGAAAAGGAAATAATCAAGAAATCATGCTACAGTATGCAGATGACTTCCTCATTGTGACAGAAACCAGAGAACAATGCCTTTCTCTGACCATAAGCCTTTTGAACTTCTTCAGGATGAGTGGATATCGAGTCTCAAATTAAAAAAATCAAAGTGCTCAAGAGACAGTCACATATCTGGGATTTGAAACATTGAAGGGTCAAAGGCAGCTGGATCTGAGCAAAAAGAAGTCATCTGCCACCTCCCTGAGCCTCGAACACTGAGACAATTACAAACATGTCTAGAAATAGGAGGGTGGTACCCCTTACGTATTGCTGATTACAGATTGCGAGTAAAACCCCTATATGAACTGCTGAAAGACTCTCATAGTGGATAACTTAGATGGACCAACAAAAATTGAAACGGGCCTTGATGGAAGCCCCACCCTTGGGCTGCCAGACCTTACCAAAACTTTTGAATTGTTTACACATGAAAGGAAAGGTGTAGCTTTGGGTGTTTTGGCACAGTTACTTGGGACACAGTGACCAGCTGTTGCTTACTTTTCCAAACAATTGGATAGCGCCAGCCAAGGACGGCCTGGCTGTCTTAGAGCTGTAGCAGCAACCTTGCTGTTACTTCAAGAAGACTATAAATTCACCTTGGGGCAGAAAATTGCAGTATACGTTTCACATGTAGTTGCTACTGTTCCAGAACAAAAAGGAGGTCACTGGTTAGCCCCCAGTCCCATGCTGAAATACCAAGTTGTGCTCTTGGAACAGGATGATGTTTACCTAAAAAACACCTTGATTTATTAATCCTGCTCTATTTCTCTCAACTGTTTGAATAGGAGTCCCAGAACATGACTGCCTACAGCTGGAGAAGTTTACTTCAGCAGACCAGACCTAAAAGACATCCCATTGGAGAACCCATTCTGGGAATTATATAGAGACAGCAGCAGATTTGTGAAAGGTGGGAAGTGGATGTCTGGGTGTGCCATAGCCATGGTTAACAAGGTAATAGAGTCACCAGCTTTACCTTCAAAGGTAACTGCTCAAGAGGTGGAGCTGGTGGCTCTTAAAAGAGTACTCAACTTGAGCGAAGAAAAATGAATAAACATATGGACAGACTCTAAATATGCTTTTGGTGTAGTACATGCTCGTGGAGACCTTTGGAAAGAAAGAGGACTGCTATCAGCTCAAGGAATTGCAATAAAACATGCCTTCTGGATTCAAGATTTATTAGAAAGTGTTCAAAAATAAACAGCAGTCACAATTATGCATTGTGGGGCACATCAAGCAGGTAAAACCATTCCAGAATTAGGAAACCAATTAGTGGATAAAGCCATGAAAGAGGCTGAAGGAAAAGGTATCTTGGCTTTAATCCCTGAAAAGGAAATAACCATACCAATGGTACTACCAAACTATGAAAGTAAGGACAATAAATTAATAACTAAATTTCAGGCTAAGAAGTGGAAAGACGGGCAGGCAATTACACCCATGGGACAAATAATTGTCCCACCTACCCTTATGAGAGAAATAGCTAGGCAAGAACATAACAAGGTACTCTGGGTTACAGAGAATTTGATAAAACACGTCCAGAAGATAGTCATGGGCAAAATTAGAAAACAATTGTCAAGAAACTTCAATGACATGGGTATCTGCATTACCTCTAGCCCTACTAAGGATCCAGATTCAGCCTCCTGGGAAGGACAACTTGAGTCCATATGAATTGTTATTTGGACAACCCGATTAAGCCCTGCAGAATCCCTGTTCCACTCAAGTCACGGGGGAAATGAGTTTTTAAAATTATCTGATCTCTTTAGGAAATACTTTACAGGAACTTCAGAAGTACACACAATGAGCAAACCCCTGGAACTTGATACACCTGCACACCCTTATCGGCCTGGGGATTTGGTTTATGTCAAGTCATGGAACACAGAAACACTAGTAGAGAAGTGGAGAGGACCACTTCAAATTCTACCGACCACCTATACAGTGGTTAAGGTCTGGGACAAAGGCCCATGGATCCATTACTCATGAATTAAGGAAGCTCCACCCCTGTGAACGATAGAACACCAAGCTCCCTTAAAATCAAACTAAACAGATAACAAACAAACTTTATGTCTTGGCCATACCCATATTCGTAGCCATGAGGAAATAGCTTAGATCAAGGGGCCAGACTAAAATCTACATTTGACTTTATTATTGGCTTCACAAGGATGGGTCTGTACGTTCACGAACAGAAGTTATACGTATGTAGATCAAAGTCGTAGAATCTCCACAGACCTAGAAGAAATTTAGAAACAGACCAAAATTTTACATGAATTAAAATTCATGAAAATACATGAATGAAGTTACCAAAGATCATATCTTGGCGATTTGAAGAAATGTGGGACAAAATTACCTCTTGGTTACCTGACTGGGTTGGCTAAAGAGATTATTCATTGTAATCACAATAGTAATTTGTGTTTGTATCTTAGCTTGATTTATGATTCAATTTTGAAATTATTGTAATCAAATATGTTGAAAATGTAAGTATCAAGGACGGATTTAATAAATCCTGAGACTTCTTGACCTGAAAGGCACAAGAAGCCTTAAGAAAAAGGGGAGATTTGATGCATAACGTAATGTGTAACTGTAAAATCTTACTCTTACTTTGGAAGTCTCAAGGGGGAACTGCTGTAAAGAGTCACAGAATAACTTCTGAACAAGGAGGCACACAGGGTTGCTGTAAGCCACAGCAGATAACAGCTAGCTACATCCCGAAGATCACACCAGGAACTGGCTGAAACCAGACAAGATAGCAGCTGACCTTGAGAGGCCCAACAATGAGCTAATCTACACCAATAGAAGGGAAAGAATGTAGAGTTCACAGAAAGGTTACCACCGAAGACCCCCATGGAAACCCCTCAGAGATCCAAACCACCTGCATAATGACTAGGTGAATATGATCATTAGACCCAGGAAATAGTATGAATATACCTGATTTTTCCAGGAAATTGAATACGTATGTGTGTAACAAGATGATACGAGCTTTGACTGATGCAGCACAGGGTGTGCATGCTAGGAAGAGTGACCCCTCGTGCATCTGGTGCCATAATAAAGAATGCCTGCCTTCCAAGACTTCAGGTAAGTCTTAGAGGGTCTTCTTCATGTGACTGTGTAATGGTTTGAAAACAAACCAGTGAGAGACTCCAAGTCAGAAATACAGTTTAATAGGAAAAAATAAAATAAATGCAATATTACAAAGAAAAACCACAGACAGAGTCAGAATACAACCTGACACTCTGTTAGTTAGAGTGGTGATAGCAGTCCAGATGGAGTGGTCTTGTTGAAAGCAGTGATCCCATAGAAAGGTCTGGTAGCACTTCTCCTCTGGAAATCCAGTGGGTAAGGTCCCCTGTGCTGTCCCAAACCCCAGATTATATCCAGGTGGGATATACTCTTGGCTCCTCCCCCTGGGCAGAGCATCTCACAATGGGTTGATGTCATTCTATAAGTCATGCAGTGGGTCCTTGATGGCCCATTAAACAGAAATAGCTCCTGGGGGGAGCTCTGTATGAGTCATGGGGCGAGGCATGGATGGGCCCATTAAGAGGGAGGACTCCTCCTGCTGGGTGGGAAGATGTTAACATCTCCCCCCGACCTCTTTCCTTATCTGTTGTAGCCTGGGGTGTGAGGTCTGTCCTGGGCAGCTGCTACTCATGATTTTGTTAACAGCCCATGAGCAATGACATAGAGAGTATAGAATACACAGGTTTTGGTTCTACCCACATAATGATAAACTTGTCCCAGCCCCTGTAACTATGACAGACTGGAATTTATGGTAACACCTCTCCATTGTTCCCACTTAAATAACCTCATCATTAAAGCTGTATATCACAATTAACAGACTGTGCTTGGGACAGCTACAAACACTTTTCCTTGTTGATCTATAGTACCATGCTTCAACAAAGCTGCTGGTGACCAAGGCTGTGTTCTATATGCAAAAAGATGATGGAAAGCTGTACATTGCTGGAAAAACAGGAGGCCACTAGTCTAAAATCACCAATAGCAATGCTAAACAGGTTCTAGTACATTTTATCACAAAATTAGCCAACTTATTCGTTCTGCATGGTCTCAAGTTCCAGACTAGCTTCTGTTGGTGTTCTGTTTGGCAAGAGTCTCCAGCAGGAGAGAATCTGGAGGAGAGATCAAGAAAGAGCCAGCATGATCTTAGAGTACATGATAAGTGCTGTGTGAAAATGCTCTTCAGTACGTTTGTCATCTGCCTCTGCAAAAGGTGTGTCTGCATGAGACTCCAATGCACAGATGCCTCATTGAAATGGTGGCTTTTCACATTTATTAGTTCCCCAGCACAGTTTACCAGGTATCTGTACAATCATTTGTGCTGTCCCACTGCAGAGGTGGTTGGGGATTTAAACAAGCAGCTGGGGGCAAGGGATGGTTTCTGTAACAGTTCTGTCTGAAATGTGTTACCAGAAGGTAGTCTCAGAGAGTGGACCCAGCAGAAAAGTATCCTTTCCTCCCCTTCTATTGAATACTACATCAGGAATTGGCACTGTCAGGTGTAACTTGTCTCATCTGTAATTCACAATTTCATACAAGTATAGGTGAATCTAATCTTACCTAGGAACCCTTTTCAAAGCTTTATACCAATTCTAGATAAGCTGCCAGGAGCTCAAGTACAGGATTTATAACCTTTCCTGAGAGAAAATATGAAATGAGCTTTTAGAAAGTAGTAGTATTTAAGTTCTTTTGTTTTGTCTTCTTGATTTTCATGTCTTAGAGGTGATATTTTCTCTACAACCAAGAGAATTAAACAAGACACCCCTGAGATTTTGTCACAAAGATATGATTTCAAGAGCTTTAAGAGACACACACACAGAATACAATGAATCTCATAAAGAAGAAGATTGTGAGAGTTTGGCTTTGTGCATTTTGGCAAGATTCCAACATCACAGAGTGAACCTGGTTCTGCCCGATGCAAGGAGAAGTGCAGATGTGCACACAGTGAGCTCTCACCTCCTTATGCTATCTGTTCAAGACCTGGGCAGACTTCCAGGTCCTGATGTTTACTGAGAAGAGCTCAGTACCTTTGTAGTGAGGTACCCTGTGCCTTTGAGGTGATGGACAAGAGTGTCAAACGAGAAGGAGGGAAGGGAGTTAGGATCTTCTTACCTGTGGGTAAGCAGGCACCACAAAGGTGCCTGGGGACAAAAGCCAGCCCGTACCGAGACACAGCCGAGCGCGTGCTTTGCCCATCTGCCTGAGAGGGACTTCCCTCTTGCTGAGATAGAATCACTGCCCCCCTGGAAAGGACAGCAGAGGCCTGAAAGGCTCCTTGCAAGCTGCATGTGCCTAGAAGGGATGGTTATGGCAAGTCTTTTTCACCAAATCCCTGAGAATATACCCTTTACAATGAAAATGTTTTATTTTTCAGTTACCTGGAAACTAGTATCTGGGGATCACAAGGCTCTGTATAAGACTGTAATTAGATACGTTTCACAACATCCCCGCAAGGGAAATCACTAACTACAGCAGTTTGTTGAAATTAAAGTAAGTATAATAATGGTCGGTAGTGACTATGATACTATTGCAATCTTGTATTACTACTCCTGGGGCTATGATTGTATCAAATCTCAGAAGCAACGAGGGTTGGGTCTGGCTGGCATGTGAATAGAGAATGAAGAACTGAACTCGGCATTTGCAATTTCTTAAGAAGTCATGTGCTTATAAACCATAAGTCATATTAATTATGTCTGGAATAAATACTCTGGTGCTTCAGTGTCGGGAAACACCCTGGAACTTGACAGGTTGTGTTATGACAGAGTGGTAAAACCTACAGCCTGTCCTGATCCACTATAGCTGTATAAAATCCTGTATTTTTATGGGAATAATTATTTTGAAAGATAGGTGTATTGGTCATGGCAGCATAGAAAAATCCCAGCTTGGAAACTTGAATTTCCCTTGCATCTCCTCACTAGAAATGTAAAATTACTTTTTTCTCTTGCATTTAAATACCTTTGTGAAGCATTAGTGACATCAGTGATGAGGTATTTCTGTTGCAGAGCAGGCTGAATCTCAGTAGGGGAAGAAGTCTCTTTACACACACAGACTACCAAGTTCTCTATTATGACAGATCATCCATTAATGTGAGTTAATGTATTTTTAGGGTTTGCATAGATTAATGAAACAGTCAATTAGTTTTTAACAACAATGTATCAAATGTTATTTTTACTCTTTCTATCAGAAATGGTTATATTTTTTTAATGGATATACGGAAGGAGGAATCTGTGAAAAGATTGCAGAGCTTTGCTAGCTTGTATAAATTGCACAGTGGTCTGGCAGGACTGTCAGACTTCAGGAAAGTGAGCTAGAAAAGGTGAAGGTGTATCAGACTCCCTGCAGTTGCAAACTGTCTCCAGCTGGCCTGGCTGGAACACCATGGAAATTGCTGGTGCAGAGAAGGCTCAGGAAAAAGACCAGGATCCAGCTAGCCAGTGTCCCAGGAATCCAGACGATGGCTCACACTGTAAACCCCACGCTGTTGCTGAGAGGTAGAAGTGTACTTTGTGTTATAGCTGGTCATGCCACCTGAGCTGTTGACTTGAACTGTAGCATCACCAGCTCAGAGCAGGCTTCACACCTGACATGGAGATTTCGCAGTACAGCTGACGCCAAAAAGGGTGACCGCCACCTCCCTCCTTAGCAACCATCTCTGGCCAGTTGCTCTTGCTTCCTCCTTTCTGCTGCAGGCCTCCGGGGCCTTGAGCTAGGCAAGCCTTTCAGCCTGCTCAACTGGCACAGCACTTCTCTGATACCTTTCTGGGGCTTCTCCTCTCTTCTTCCTCTTCTGCCCCTACAGTAGGAATGTAATCCTTTATTTTACATAAAATGGCTCTAAAGTTTTGTAAGTGGTTATGGGAGGGGCAAGGGGGGAAGTGAGAAACAGCAGTGTGGACACCAAGGTCAGAGAAGGAGAGGATGGAGGTGCTGCAGGTGTTGGAGCAAGGACTTCTCTGCAGCCCATGGAGAGGACCACAATGGAGCAGATATCCATTCTGCAGCCCATGGGGGACCCCACAACGGAGCAGGTGGATGTTTTCTGAAGGAACTGCAGGCCATGGAGAGCATATGTTATAGTAGTTCTTGAAGGACTGCAGCCTACGGAAGCACTCACACTGGAGCAAAGTGTGAGAAGGAAGGAGCAGCAAAAAGGAGTTGTTAAGGACTGGCTGCAGCCCCCGTTCCCTAAATCCTCTGCACTGCTTGTGGGGCGGGGTGGTGGTGAGGTAGAGGAGGTGGAAATGGAAGGGTTAAGGGAATCCATGGAAAGTGGTTGGGTGAGTGGAAGTTTTTCATTTAGTCTTTGTTTCCCAACATCCTACTCTATTTTAATTGGAAAAAAAATTAATTTTCCCCAAGTCAAGACTGTTTTGCTTTTGACAGTAACTGGTAAATGATCTCCCTGTCTTTACTTCAACTCATGAGCTTTTCCATCTTTTCTCTCCCTGTCCTGTTGAGAAGGGGCAGCAAGTGAGTAGCTGGGTGGGCAGCTGGCAGCTGGACAAAGTCCATCCACCACTGAGTAACAAAGCATCAGAGAACTCTAAAGTCCTTTCCCTCCCCAGGAATCAAATCTGTAAAATCTTGTGGAAATTTTTTGGAATGGTTGGAGAGTCTGATAAAAATTGGGATTTTTTTTTCCTCTAGGGAAAAAAAACAGCCCCAACCAACAAAACACAGCCCACAAAGAAGGCCTGACTCTTTGCAGAGGAAGGCACACAGCAGCAAGACTCACGAGTTCTCCTGCCGCTACTTTCTGATGGTGCTCTGAAACACTTGCAAGAAGGCAAGGAAGCTGGGTCTTCTGGTGCAGTCCTCCCAGAAGCTGTGCTGGTTTTGACTGGGACAGAGTTAATTTTTTTCCATAGTAAAACAGCATGGTGCTGTGTTTTGGATTTGTGCTGGAAACAGTGCTGATAACACAGGGATGTTTTAGGTGCTGCTGAGCAGGGTTTGCAGAGAGCCAAGGCCTCTCCTGCTTCTTACCCCACCCCACCAGTGAGTGGGCTGCGGGTGCACGAGGAGTTGTGAGGGGACACAGCCGAGGCAACTGACCCCAACAGACCGAAGGGATACCCCACACCGTACGATGCCACGCTCAGCACACAAAACTGGGCGGAGAAGAAGGGAGAGGGGGACACGATCGGAGGGATGGCGTTTTCCTCCCAGGTCCCCGTTAGGTGCGATGGAGCGCGGCTCTCCCGGAGGTGGCTGCACCCCGCCTGCCCGACGGGGAGCGGGTTCCG
>NW_008602422.1:8341-12966 GCF_000691845.1 Merops nubicus | reverse complement strand
GTCTGGGTCCCTCTGGATGGCATCCTGGTAGGTCTTGCTCTAGTCTGCATGGGGAAGAGATGGATTTGACCTTGTCTACAGAAGTCCTCTTACTCCCTGGTGACTATGCAGGGATCTCAGGCAGCCTTTTTCCTGCCCCATGGTCCCGTACACCAGAGGAGAGGTTTGGTCAGATGCTTGGCCCACTTCCCTGCTGTGGCTGGAGTCAGGGAAAGCCCCAGCACAGGAGGGGATGGGGGGAGACCTCGTGCCCAGACACGCCTCACCAGGACACAGATGCTCTGTGGTCTCTCCCACGAGATGTGGCATGACCCAAGCACATGTTCCATCCCTGTGACTCCCTGGGGGTACAGGCAGCAGGACCAATGCCAGGTAGGGGGACTTCTGCATTAGGAGAGATGATCAGTCGACCTTCAGAAGAGAGGTATGATTTTGGTTACCTGGAGTGCAGGGTTTTACAGTCAGACAAGCACTGGGCGAGTGCCCTCTCACTTGGGATGCACCTGGAGACCATTCAGATCTGCTCCATCTTCCCCCCTCCCCTACCCCTTAGAAATCAGTGCTGAAAGCCAAAATTCAGGCTACGGCCACTAAATGTTCCACCAGGGGTCAGTTACTGTGCTAAAGCCATCGAGCAGTTATCATTCCAGGAGGACAGCACAAGCTCCCCCAGAGGTGCAGCAGGCCCCTTCCCCAAGCACCTCTGCCTTCAGAGGTGTCAGAGCTGGGATCTAACCCTGGCAAATCAAACTTTGCAGTAACCCAGATCGTCTGACTCCTGGTCTTGTGCCTTGATCACAAGATGATCTCTCCCTCTGCAAGAGCACTGAGAGCGAGGGATGAAACATCACTTCTGTTGCCCAACACCTCCCCCACGGACATGCTCCACTTAGACCTTGGTATATATGGAGGAGAGCCAAGAAACCAATGTAATGAGGAAAGCAATTCCAGGGCAGCCTCATGTGGGGCTCTTCTGTAAGCTCTGATCAGAAGCTCTGAGCTGTCAAGGTTTTTTCACTCCCCTCTTGGTAATCCCCGATTTCCAGAGCGCAGATTTAGGACTGGGGTGAAGCTCAGGCAGGCCTGCTCCGTGAGCAACGCCTGATGTGGCCATGTGCAGCCTTGCTTCTTAGGGGAAAAAACACAGATAACACCCTGGAAACTAAACATGACTTTCTGTTTTCTTTCTTTTTTCTTCTTGGGAGGCCCCTGCAGCCTCGAAAAAATACAAATGCAATGCCCCCCGATTCGTTTAGGTGGAAACTGGCTCCAGCCCACAGCAAGGATTCAGTATCAGGATAAGTTTTGCTCAGTGGAACATCTTTATGAGCTGAAAACCCCCGTGGATTCATCTCTTTAGGATATCCCCATTTCCTGACCCTGACCCAAAGTCCACTCAGAGCCTTTCCACCGCCTGCAGTGATATTTGGATCAGATCAGCTCAACAGAGCTGTGGCTGGCTTCTCTGCCAGCTCCAGCAGACCAGTCAGCCCCAGGGCCTTCAGGGCACACAACACGGGGCAAACCAGTGAGGACTGGAGCTGCCCACGCAGCCTGGGAGCCTCTGCTGCCCCTCTGCTGCCGGTCCCGTCCCCGGTGCCGCAGGGGGGAACTGGGCTCTGGGGGCACCAGAGCTGCTCAGGCTCTGCAGCCATCCCAGGCAGTCGTGCTGCTTGCTGGGCCTGCACCTCTGAAACGTCCCATCATAGAGCAAGGATCTGTGAAAGCAGAGGCAAAGCCAAGGAATGTGTTGTTGCTGCTGATACCGTGGGTCGGGTGCTTGCTCTGCCTGTATTTACACGCTCTGGGGAGTCATTCCCTGTCTTGCAGAGCTGCTTTCATGGAGTGTTAATACTTCTCGAGCATCCTGGAGCTCCCTCCACTCTCTCATTAGTCAAATGACTTTTTCATTCTGTAATCAATAATGACCCTCTCCAGAACGAGCTAATTTGGAAAAAATTAAGTTGTTTTATTGATCACGTTTTCACTGCTCTAAACGGAGCTGCCTTTCCTGAGGAGACAGACAACGTGGCTCTCCAGCACCCTGCTCCCTCTCCCTTGGCTTGACCCACTTCCTCTCTCTTTCCCCCCTCTTGCCAATTGAATCAAATCCCGTAACTAACCTTTAAGGGTTCCTTAGTCTTTATTTTGTTCCTATTAACCTTCTGTTTCTCTGGATAATTCTGCAGCCAAGAGTAGGTGTGACTCCCACGTTACAAGTCTAGCTGTGCTGTTGACTCATGTGCTGTGCTCGCAGAGCCAGCTCCTTTAATGGGAAGGCTTATGCAACGTAGCGAGGTCTCCCAGAGCATATGCTCTTACTCGAGTTGTGAGATTTCTGCTTGTTCTCTCTGCTAAATGAGCCTGAGCAGGCTGGTGGGCTGCACAGAAGGTGCACGCTGCTTCACGAGCCCTTACTATGCCCTGAATCCGCACACAACCCCCCGGCCCCCGCACAGCCCAGGCTGAAAGGTGCTTTGGGTAGATTCCCACCCTCCTCTAGACCCAAAAAATCAGGGCTCTGTACAGAGATGCTCCCTGGCTCGGGCACACAGAGGGATGAGAACCCCCCACCCCAGCCAGGACCTGCCCACCGAGCAGCCTGGGCATTTTAAAGGCCACTTTCTGGTGCCCAAGAGATTATATAAAGTGAGCTTCCCAGACGGCCAGATTTGGCCTGTTGTGTGGAGAAGGCTCTCACAGGGTTTTTTTTTTTTTAGGAGGGAAGCTAGCAAGACATGTGGTGAAAAACACCCTATAGCTTTTAACTAATGTTTCTGAGATGTAGCCATCTGTTCCCATGAACTTCAAGTGAGAAGCAGCCACCACTCTGAAGGCAGACGCTTCACACAGTGAAGATTTAGCCCTCGGTTCCTTGGACAGGAGCCCACTTGGATGCCCACCTGGAAGGCCAACGCTCCAACCACAAACCTCCCTAGGTGGGATTGCAACTTCCCTGCAAGGCTGAGTAAAAGCTGAGTGCATGGCTGCTGAGTTCCCCACGCTGCCCAGAGCGAGCTGGGGTGGATGGGGGGCACAGGCCCCCCCCCAGCAGGCAGGAGACAGCAGCACCCCCCTGGCAGGGCTGGGCTGCAGCCCGGGCAGCTGGGATGGAGGGAGCCAGGGCTGGGCAGAGCAGCCTCTGCTATTTCCTGCCAGGCTGGCTGCCACCCAGCCCATCAGCTCACCAGCTTCACCAGACAGAAATCAAACCTCCTTAAAAGCCCCGAGATGGAAAGAAACCTGCCCCCACTGGTGCCACCCACCCCGTTTTGGAGCCAGGGTTTGGAGGCAGAGCCCTGGCGAGCGCCGGGGCGCTGGGAGGGCTGTGGAAATCCAGCTGAAACATTAACCTGGGGCTCGCTGCAACGCTCTGGTGGCACCTTTCCCAAAAGGAGATTAAACCCAGCAGCTGCTGATATGGAAACCAACTGTCTGAACTGCAGTGCACTTGCATATGCTAATGGGGCGAAGCCACCGGCTCCTGCAAACGTGATGCAGGAAATGACTAAACATTTAGTGCTTGTTATTTAGCAGTATTCCTGGAGACACGTAGGTGGTGTGGACAGCATGGTATGTGCATTAAAGTGCAATTTAGGTCAATGATTCTTTGAAAGGACCATTCTTTCCTGGGTTTTTGGGTTGGGCTTTTTTTTTTCTCCCCCCCTCCCTTCTCCCTTCAGGGGCATTTGCTATTTGAAGATTAACTTTTCCAGCGATCTTTCCCAAACAGTTGCCATCAGCTCAAAATAAAATAATGGGAAAAGACTGTAGGAATCATCCTGTATTAATACTGGAATAATTCTGCAAGCTTTTTCTCTTTTTATATATATTTGTCGTGCTTGGAAAAAGAATTTGAGGGCAACTTTACAGGGGAAAAGCACATGTTTAGACAAAACCAATAACATTTAATGACGTGTCTGAGTTCTAACTTTTTAACAGGTGATCTGACAACCCAAGATAAAAGCCAGCCCTGGAAAAAACAGCCAAATACAGGCTGTGAGAAGGTGTCAGCACAGCTCCAGCTTATGCTGTGGTGTGCTGGGGCTGCAATCCTCCTTTTCCATGGAATTTCCAGCGCCTCTCCAGTGCCCAGCAGCTCATGAAACATCTCCAGGAATGCAAGGCAGAGCCTCCAGCACCCCGGGGACCTCATCAGGAAACACAAATCTTCTCCAAAAGGCACTAAAAGGCTATCAAAAGTATGCACTGCATAAATCTATCATATCATCTATCATATATGCATTCTTGTAAGGAAAACCAGTAGATCCACCACGCTCAAGCAGAGCTGAAGGCTCCTTGCCCTCCTGGGAGACACAGGGACCCTGGGGAGGTAAGTGTTGTATCTCTGAGCACGGGGGTCACCTGCAGTGGGAGCAGACCTGTGGAACCCCCACGCTCTCCCCAGTGCTGAGGGACTGACACTGTTTCACTGGGAGACAGAGAAATCCCAAACTGGAATCAGGAACAGGCCTCCAGTGGGGCTGGGGGAAGCTGGGTTTGCTGGGAGGACAGGCCTCTAACGAAGGCATCATGAAATAAAAGGTCTCTTTGCTAAAGAAAACAAAATAATTATTGATGGTGATGCAGTTTCTCAGCAGCAGTGAGAATTTCAGAAGGCCTTT
>NW_008602422.1:5724-8310 GCF_000691845.1 Merops nubicus | reverse complement strand
GAATGAGACCAGGCAGAACACTGGTCTTCTCAGGCCACCTACTTTTTTTTTCCCCACGCAAGGACCAGCTAAACAAACTCTCAAGAAAAGCTCATTTGTATCCATTTAGTTAATCAACAGCACTGCTTTCAGATCTCCTCACCCTCGCTCAGGAAAAGCCTGGTGTCCCTCACAGCATCCCTCTTCTCCAGAGGACTGCAAGGCTTTTAGGGGCAACCACTCCAGGAGTTGAATTTAAGTACAATTTAATTAAAAGGCTGTAATTAAAGGCACACAGCCAGTGAGGGAGCAAGGGGGAACAACAGCTACAAGACTTGCCAAGGCTCACCCACACTTCTGGGTACAAAGGCTGGCTTTGAGGAGGGCACACGTGTTGCTGGGATGCCCAGGTTATTCTGACGTCCTTCCAGGAGCTCCACGGGTCCCGTGGTTGCCAACTGGGCAACAGAGCAGAGGTGGGCAGGAGGGAGCTCGGCGGATCATCTTCTCTGCTCTTCTTCACCTTCTGCCCCGGGTATGAACCCGTCCCCTCCTGACCCAGCAGATCCCAACGCCAGTTGAGTCATCCTGACATTTAACAGTGCAGACTGGCTGGCTACTGCTCACTATTGTTGAACCAGGAGAGGGATTACAACAAAATTGAAGTCCAAATAATTTTAAAAAGCTTCTTACTTCCTTCTGCAAGTCTTTTCTTCAAGCATTTCATGCAGGCATGCAAGAGAAGGGAATAGCTGCAGATGCCTCCGAGATGGTCACCAGGCAGCACTGGTCTAGGAGATGATATTTTCTGAGAAGGATTTTCACATCACTGGGGAACTTCTCCAGATGTGTCTCTGGAGGCTTACATCAGCCAGGATACACATCCCTTTGGTTAGGTGGTCAGGGCAGGCCAGACCCACAGTGAACACATTGTGCTTTTGCATGAGCCATGGTTTTAATAAAAACTCTTTGTGGCAATGGGCTGCAGAGATATGTTGGGTGTGAATCTCATAGGGAGGTCAAGAGGCATGAAAATCCAAGTTAAAATGCAAGAGGGTTCAAAATAACCCCTCTGACTACACAAAACACCACACACAAACGCCTCGTTTTTCTCATGTCTCCCATTTTCCTCCCTGCCTTTCCCTCCCTCCCTCCTTCTGGTTTGCTCCTGATCCATATGGCTCATCTGGGGTTGGGACCAGACAGCAGCACCACCAACCCTGCAACAGCAAGCTCCTGCCTGGTCAGTTTTCCAGCATGAGCTGCCTCTCAAGGCCATTTGTTCTTAGGTCTAAAGCTTTTTCTTTCCCCCCCAGGGAGCTGACATGGCAATGCTTTGAGGAGCACTGCCAGGAGAGTGTCCCCACTGCTCCCTCACTGCCACGACGGCGACTGGGACCTTTGCTGCTTGTCTCAGTGTCTTGGCTGCACTTCCTGAGACTGAGCAATCTTTCCAAATGCAGGGAATTCCCTCTGGAGAAGGGGAGAGGGACAGTCACAGGAAAGCTCTGGCTGCAGTTCCTCAACTTCAGAGCAGCCCAGGATACAAAAGTCAATTAAACCTCCAGCAGGGCCAGTTCTACAAGGACAGATGCAGAAATGACAATGCACTGAAACCAAAAGAGAAGAGGGCTTCACTTTTTCCTCATAACCCACTGAAGGTCCTTCCACAGTGAAAAATGCATTACTGGAGGAAAAAGACGTGGAAATACTGACTATCATTAAAACATGAGTAGCTCATACAAATGTGGTTAGGAAAAAGAGCTCCTACATTACTCCTCCTCTTAGGGAAGGGAGAAGCTATTAATGATCAGAGTTCCTCCTCCCTGCAGCTCCTCGTCTCAGTTTCTGGATTAGAGGAGCAGAAGTGCTCTCTCATCTGCTCTGTCACCACCCTGACCTTTCCCAAATCACTGCTCAGGATCTTGCCTGTCAGTGCCACATACCTTTCACTCCAGACACTCTCTCCAGAGCATTTGTTACTCAGAGACCTAATTGCTTAGTGCTCCCTCCATCAGTCACTAATGCAAGACATCAGAAGACATCTAAGGGTCCAACTTCTTTGAGACCTCAAAGCATGAGGACAAAGAATGGCTCTTCCCAGGAAAACGTCCGGGAAAACCACAGCTATGCTACTTAGGCCACGAAGCCCTTCTGCATCGTTATTTTCAAGAGGGATGACTTTGCAGGGAGGAGAACGTTGCCCTTTTCTAAAGCACCAGGCACCCACCGAGCCCGGGCCGGGGAGCAGGGGAGGTGTGGGGGGAGCTCACGTGCCTCCCCACAACTACACTTGACCACATCACTCAGCAACCCGCATCCTACGTTTCCCACACGCCGCTCGACGTCTCATGCACAGATCTTGGCTTTCATCTGAAAATCATAACATGGGTGGGATCTGTTTACTCTGGGTGGAAGGATGTCTTAAAGCCAAGCCGGCGACCGCGAGTGTTAGAAACTGGCAGAAAGGGCAACAGCTGTTATGATGCAAAAGTACATATTTGCTTGACGACTCTGGCTAGAAAACCATTAGAGAACTCCAGACTGATTCATGCTCCGTGCCCTCACCAGAGAACTTCCAAGGGCAGCTCCAGCTTTCCCACAGCA
>NW_008602422.1:1351-5693 GCF_000691845.1 Merops nubicus | reverse complement strand
CCCCCCCGGCGCCCGCCCGGCCAGCCGCCCGCCGGCGGGGCCCCGTGCCAGCGCCTGGGGCTGGGACCAGGCACCCCCTTCCTGTGGGCATTAAACACCTACTGCTGCGCTGCTGGGAGGAGAGGTTTCCTCCAGAGGGATGTCTCTTTAAAGTATAGCAGTTAAGGAAGATATTAAACATGGTTTAACTATAGCATCAACAGCTGAATCACAACAGCTGAGCAAGCAGCCAGTGCCAGACAGTCCTGGTTCCCCACAGTGTCTGGGGAGCCTCAGGGAACCAGGAGAAACCAGGCAGGGAGGCTCAAGGCTCCAACACCTGCACTGCCAGGCTCACCCAGTGACAGCCCCGTGGTGGGGCTGGCAGAGGAATGCCCACGTCCTCCATAACTGGGTTTGCAAGTGGGAGTGGAATGCTCTGAGCCTCCTCTCTGTCACCTGATGCAGAACAAACCTCAGCGTCCCGGGGACAAAAGTCAGGGAAGTGGGAGAAGCTGCTCTTCAAGATGTGAAGGCTTGGAAATGTGGGCTGAAGTTTGAGCTCATCAGACAGAGCCTCCACAAGTTCATTTACAATCTTCAAGCACACTCCTCCCCCAGCGTGAGCTCCCAATTCACCCTTCAGAAAATTAGGAAAAGAAGCAGAAACAATTCTGGGCTGGAGTTTTGGGGTTTTTTTGAGCTTCCAATTCAGGTTTCTATGCTGGGGATACTAAAAGCACATAATATGCTGCCTGAAGGAGCATTGCACTGTCATCTAAACACAACTGCCCACAATGAGAAAGGTAAAACCATTTCCCCTAAAAAGTTCCTAAACATGAAAATTATCATGGGTTGATGGGGAGCTTCAAATTTCCCACCATTTGGAGTTGTGATTGTCACACCTCAAATCTCAGTGAAAGGTTTTTATTCCTCCTCCCTTACTAGCCGTGCATTCCAGTATGAACAGTGATCTGGCTACCAGCAGCAACCCCCCACATGCCAGTAGAGCAAATACAAGCCCTAGCTTTACAGGAATGAATGAAGACTTCCTGTGAATATTTGTTTTGGGTAACACCAGCTCTGGGTGAGCTGGTTTGTGCTGCTGAGAGCAGGACTCTGGAGCCTCACGTGTGAGCGCTGCGGAACAGCCCCAGAGTGAGCAACACCATGCTGGCACCAGGGAAGAATTCAATGCCTGTGTTGTACACCCAAGATGTCCCTGATCCCTTTAGGTCATGGACAGAGTCTGGGGGCACTGGCTGCTATTTTGGGGGGGGTGGTAGCCTATATTTCCCCCCCCAGTACTTATAACAAGACCTCTACTCACAATAACGTCTGCAAACCCGCTTACCCAGCCAGGAGCTAAAGTCTGAGCATGTTGCTCAACCAGACCACAGGCAACAAAGCCATCAGCTGACAATCCCCAAACCCTCCAGACAGGCTCAGAGCGGGATGGGAGCAGGCCTGATGCCAGCCCCACCAGCAGAAGAGCTGCTGGCAGGGGCTCTTCCCACACAGCTCTCGTTGAGCTCTCCACTCCTGCAGGTACAACCTCCTCACGCTGCGTGGGGCCTCCAGGGCTGGAGCTGGTGGCTGAGGTCCTCAAGCCCAGAGGGGCTGCAAAGCTCTGGCTGGGTGTTCATCCCTTGAACCCCGTGCTGAGCAGCTGCAAAGCCCCAAACATCTGCCGAGGGTGCCACATGCACATTCCCACCCAACCACCTCCCTGTCGTTTGCACCCTATGGAAACTGGATGAATTGCAAAGAGTCCAAGGTATAATAAAGAACCACGAGAATTTCCCTGCCTTTGCCTCCCTCCTCCTTCTCAGTCTTGCATCAGCTTTTTTTTTTTTTTTATTATTATATATCTCCTTTGCATTAACTTCAGACTCCCTCCTTTGGCCTGCAATTCCAGTGTAGAAACTCCCCCAGCAGTGCAATGATTTCTCTGGGCTCTCCAGCTTGAGAAGTTTACTGCCCACACTGGATTTATGCCTGTGTTTGTTTATTTAATGGCCCAGTTAGGAAACTCAGAGTGGGATCTGGGCACGGGACATGCCCAGCTCCCAGCAAGACCTGGCAAGAGCACCTGGGAGCTCTCTAGCCTAAAACCAGCACAGCATCAGCCCATGCTGCTTCCCTATCAATTCACAGGATCACAAACTCCCAGCATGGTAGGGGCTTCTCACTGCTGTGAAAACTACAGCATGCAGGATACCAGTCCCACATCTACAGCATTTATCAACCAGTCTGTAGTTAATCACACCAAACTCAGAGGTTCTGCTAGTGCTGACAGTCCTGCCCCTCCACTTTCCATCCCCTCCACCAGAACAAACTGCTTTTGGATGCCACAGGAAGCACTGAAGCCATTTCTCTTAGTTTTATATAAACAGAAAATCTCCTGTGGGACTGTTTTAGTTCCATATTATATTACATGGAGCAGCACAACCAACACAGAGGAACACAGAATCTGGCCCACAGTAAGCATAAAAATCAGCGGTGAAGGAGAGAGTCTCCATCAAACCCTCCCTACCCTGTGGTGAGGTGATGGCCAGGCAGGCACAGCCAAGAAGAGGTTCCTCTCCTGGCCACCAGACAGCATTAAAGAAAGGACAGAGCCAAGTGCCTGGCTCCCAGCACACTCATCCAATTTCTGCTCCCACCTCCAGGGCCCATGACTTACTTTTACTGCGATTCAGAAATCTCCTTCTCCCAGCTCCAAACCAAGACCTGAAATTATTCGAGGGAGTAATGCCTCTCAGGGCAGAATGCAAATTGAAAGCACTTGTCCCAAATAACAGGAGGTAGTAATTAGGCTCCATCACTTCCAAAGCAGCATCTCTGGCTACACCCTCCCCTGCACTGCTATGTGGATGTAGGACATGGACCAGGCCATGCTGTTCAAACGCAGGCTCCAGGAGGCCAGCTTGCTTTATCTGCTTCATAAACCAGCTCTTCTCCTTTCATTTCCCTCCTGCACTCTGTCCTCTTGTCTGGGAGCTTTGCTCCCTGCATGTTTCAACTTTTTGCCTTTTTTCTTGTTGCTGCCCCTTGTCCTGGTTCCACTTTTTTTTTTTCTTTTTATTTTCCTTAAGGCACTGTCTTCCTTTAACAGCTCTTCTGTCCCTCTTATCCCTCCCTCCCCTTTTTTATCAACGTCTCTTTCTCACAGC
Source organism: Merops nubicus (assembly GCF_000691845.1). Lineage (NCBI taxonomy): Eukaryota > Metazoa > Chordata > Aves > Coraciiformes > Meropidae > Merops > Merops nubicus. The sequence goes on along the minus strand of NW_008602422.1, from coordinate 2,538 downwards.
TAACCAGTGTCTCCTTCCTCATCCTGGGGCTCTCTTGCAAGGCCATTTGCATTCTTTCTCAATCACATCAAACAGGTGCTTTCAGTTTAGCAGCAACCAGGGAAACACCTCAGAGATCCCCATGGCATCAAAGCCTCCATTCCCAAAATCCCACTGAACCCTTGCTCCACAAAGCTGAAGCTCAGGTTCACCTCACAATGAGGTGACAGGGTCTGTGAGCTGCTGCCATCATCCCCTGCCACTCCCCAAGCCACCCTTCTCCTCTGCTCTTGGTGGGTCCAGTCTCACCCATCCTGACCATACCAACGTCCCGTTGGGTGTCTCTTCAGGCCAGCAAGGCCAGACCTGCTCTTGGGATACCAAAAATGAAGTGAATGGTGCTGATGCTCCCAGTCCCCACGTAGCTGTGGGGTGAGGGCTGAGCTCGTGGCTGCTGCAAGGCAAAACAACTGGGCCACAAGGCTGCTAGTGCCTGTGCCCTCAGGGAGGAGCAGAAAGCCAAGGAAGAGAACTCTTCAGGTGGCTTTTAGAAAGCAGATATGTTCATTATAATCTGATTAAAATTCCTTACAAATAGGCTGTAAAGTTAGCTCTGGAATCAATGAATGGTCACGGACATCCTCAAGCACAGGATTTATGGTTTAGAACCTCTGTCATTATGGTAAAGGCACAAAGAGCATGTCCAGCTGGCCAGGTAAGGACAGCAAACATCTTGTGTTGACACTTCTACAAGAGACCCTCTGGCTCACTCTGTTCATCCCAACTGCCATTTTAAAGATGGGCCAAAATGTCAATTCCAGGTAAAATAAGTCAGCCTAGAAACAGATGTTTTCTGACAAGCAGATGGAAGCAAAATGAATATGCTTCATCTCTTTTTTAATAAAAAGTATATTTTACATACCACTTTTTCACTCTCAAATTGTTCAAGATAGAATTTGTAGGGACAAACATCCCCAGACCCTCTAAATGACTGTTGGCCAAAGGTTCACATGCCAGGAAAGCAGAGGGGAAGCAGCCCTGTACCAGTCACAGAGTCACAGAACCCCAGCGTGGTGGGGTTGGAAGGGACCCCTGGGGATCATCTCTGGAGATCAACCCCCTGCTCCAGCAGCTCACCCCCAGCAGGGTGCCCAGGGTCACAGCCAGGTGGGTTTGGGGTCTCTCCCGAGCAGGAGTCTCCACAGCCT
>NW_008602422.1:0-1320 GCF_000691845.1 Merops nubicus | reverse complement strand
GCCTCTCTGGGCAGCTGCTCCAGGGCTCCGTCACTCTCACAGGAAAGAAGGTTTTCCTCATGGAATTACACTGTCCCAAAGCTCCAGAACGTGTTCTTCAGGCCAGCCACAAGTGCTGTATCAATTGCCAGATTTTTTTTTAAAGTTTTTTAATTCATCTGGCAGTTCACTTGCTCCCTGACTTTTGAGACACTAGTCTGCACATTCGATCCTTCTGCAGCCACCATGGCAGGCAGAAAGTTGATTTGTTTTTGGCTGACAGTGGGTGTCTGGGGTGGTGGCCACCTCGGGGGAGCTCTGGCCACTCTGTGAGCCCTGCTGAGCTCGCAGCACTGTGAGGGGAAGGTGAGAAGCCACATGTGCACACCGTGAGAGGACATGCTGCTGCTGGGTGAAGATGAGCTGTGCCAGCCCACCCCAGCTGGCGTGGCTCAGGCACTGCCACCGTGGCCACGGGAGCTGTGCCACACCTTTGCTCTGGGCACAGCCACCTCCCAAAACCAGCTGGGAAAGGAGGCTGGCCTGCACCCTCCAGCGAGGAGAGGGGAGCACAGGGCAGTGCTCAGGTCTCAGCTGCGGCTGCAGAGGGGGTTTGAGGGAGGCTTGTTCCTGCAGTCGCTGGTGCATCCCTACTCTGGGACCTGCAAACTCCTCCCACCCAGGCTGGGGCTGATTGCACAGAATCATTGACCGAGTTGGGTGGGAAGGGACCATTAAAGGCCATCCAGTCCAACCCCTGCAGGGACAGGGACATCCCCAGCTAGAGCAGGGTGCTCAGAGCCCCGGCCAACCTCCCCTGGGATGGTGCCAGGGATGGGGCAGCGACCACCTCTCTGGGCAGCCTGGGCCAGGGGCTCACCACCCTCAGTGTCGAACATTTCTTCCTTCTCTCTGGTCTAAATCTCCCTCTTTTAGTTTACTACCAACACCCTTTGTCCTGTCCCAGCAGCCCCTGCTCACAAGTCTGTCCCCAGCTTTCTGACAGGCCCCTTTAAGTACTGAAAAGCCACCAGAAGGTCTCCCCAGAGCCTCCTCTTCTCCAGACTAAAGTCTTCCCATCCTTCCAGCCCAGCATCCCTTCCCAGAACTGCAGGAACTTCTCTAACACAGCTCCCACCACACTGCTCCCCGATGTCCAGCCCCCTCTCTGCCCAGTTCCTGCGGATGGCACCCGCTCTGGCCCCTTCCGTGCCGCGGGAGCAGCCGCCCCGGCACGCCCGGGGAGCGCTCAGCGGCAGGGCGCCGTGCAGACCTCGCCGGCAGGAAGCAGAGCGCAGAGCTCGCTCTATTTTAATCCCGTCAAGGGTCTTCTTGGAAGCG
>NW_008602421.1:68280-69528 GCF_000691845.1 Merops nubicus | reverse complement strand
CAACCCCTATGATTCTATGATATCTTGGACAGTGGAAGAGAAGAGTAGGTAACATTGAATGTGTGGTGATGTCTTCTTAGAAGACTCTTGTACCTCCAGTATTTTGTGATTGGTGTGTTTGAATCTGCCAGTTGATAGTTAAGGCCTTAACTATCAGGTTCTTAAATAGGATGAGATTTTGTAACAACCCTCTTGTGCTCTCCCTCTGTCAGTCTTGAATTTGTAGACCTGTGTCATATGCTGCCTGCCTCAGTTGTTTCTGTTTCAAACTGTAGAGATGTTTGTTTTAGTTACTGGTTTCCAGTTCACTATTCACTGTGGATTTATCTAAAAAGGATGTTTTGTGTTGCTTCCAAAACTATGCCTAGTTGTTTTGTCTTTTCCTAACCTTTACACTTATGTTTTCAGAAGCTATATAAGAACAGTAACTCAGTCCTTAATTAGTCAACTTGGAGCCCATTTCCTTACATAGGTATGTAGGACTGATTTTGTTTTTATATATATTTTCCCCACTGTGAATTGCTCTTATTTATTTACAGTGAATTTAGTCTGCTGATTTTAACACCTAATTCCTCATTGAAATGGTTCTGAAATTTATTTTTTTTTTATTGAATACCTTTATCCCTTTATTACTTTGAGTAACTTAGTGTTACTGAAATACTGTGACCTTCAGAATTTGCTCTCTCAGAACCCTTACAAATGGGTTGTGCTTTGCCAGCCCCAACATAGGTGCCTTTAGTCTTCTGTTGGTGATTCATGTCCTTAGCAAAGAATGGCTGCTGATTCGTACCCTACCTCTTCTACTTTTAAACAATTTACTGATACCTCTTCTCTTTGCAGCACAGCATCTTTAATGTTTTTTTTTGCAAGGGAATGTGTCAGAAGCCTTTTAGACTTTCAGGCATGCTCCTTACTCTTATCTCTTTCTAGTCTTTAGAAGAATTCTGAAATGTTTATCAAACGTGATTTTCATTTCCAAAAGCAACACTAACTTCCCTCAGTTTGTTTATCTGGTTGTTTTCAATGACTTTAGAACAATTTCTGGTAGTTTACTGTGTACAGAAAAACATAATTAGTCTGTAGTTCCCTGATGCCTCTGGAATCTCGTCTTAAAAATGAGTGATCCTTCCACCCACAAAACTCCCCGAAGCTTGCTGTCACTTTTGCCAGCTTCCAGTCATTTGATAAGGAGGCAGTTTTAATCCAGAAGTTTCACACTGCAGTTACTTGCTTTCCTTTAGAAGTGAG